>NC_136424.1:43047500-43355000 GCF_052625555.1 Lactuca saligna | reverse complement strand
GAACCTTTCAAACAACTTAAAACGTTCATCAACTATTTCCAACACTTGAGACATAGGATTTATGGCAACATAAAACAATCACAATGTATTTACATTCTTTTACTAATAATATCAATATATAATCTTATACTTTGTCATTAGTCTTCGATTTTTCTCAAACTCATCTTTTATTGCTTTGTTATTTGTGTATACACAATTTTATGGAATATAAACCATGGTAAATATAATCAAACTTTATAGCTTCGTACACAATTCATAGATGAATAAACTTGCATATGCAGTATCAAATATTTCAATTCATCATACACAAAAGATTAAAACTCCTCAAAACTAGAAACAATTAACTAAAATCAAAAGAAAAGCGGAACTTACAAAATCATAGGCATAGAAACAAGCAACTGAATTTTGTTTGAGTCTTTCGGAATCAATATTTGTTCTCTTCCGATTAACCGGAGTTTATTGTAGAATGGAGTTCATGTTGCTGTGAATTTGTTTCTGTTAAGACATTTTCACCTCTAAAGTCATGAATTTATTTCTATGCAACTTGAAAAAAGAAAAACATAACAATTCGTGATTGAAAAACTGAATACAAGTCTCAATAAAATAGCTCAAAAATCAAAACTTACATTCATTTTCGACGATGTATCTCCATTAATAAGTGATACCCTTAAATGCCACTTTTGTTGAGTAAGAAATGAACACAATTAATCATTGATTCTGCTTCACTATATATGTAATCTTCGACCAATCTCCATTTTTTAAAAAACACAGCAAAAACATGGCCTCGTCGATCTGGTTCATTACGAGATATTGTAGATCCATTGTTGAAGGTTAGGTGTAGACGATTGAGATGGAATGAGTAGAATGTCATCGATTTGTTGAACCATTGCATAAAGTCGACCTGTTGATTCTTTGATTCCTCGTGGATGATCTAGAGATTATAGAATGTGGATGACCAGGAGAGAGACGAGATGATGGGGAAGAGTATAAGGAAAGAGTTTGACTAGAATGATGTATAAGTTATCTGATCCCTAAAATGCCCTCTGATTAAGTTAAATAAGATACCCTCCGTGTTTTTTTTCAACTTTTTACCAAAACACCACAAATCATTTTGACCTTTAAAGGGCTCAAATTTGTGGTTTGGTCTAGGCTTTACAATGTAAGAGTAGTTTGGTATAGATGGAGTGTGTTAGTAGTGTGTTTTTGGTAGTTTATGGTTGTAATGAGTTTACGGTCGTAAACACCTTACGACCGTAAACTCTTCTCGTTTGTAGCCCCTATAAATAGAGGGTTTGTGTCAGTCTATTTTGGTTGTTGATGCCTTAGTGTTCACGGCTTCTTATCGAGTTGTACCAGACGTTTATTGCTATAAAACGTGTGCAAGTTTGGTTTATTCTCTTTTCGCTTCTATTATTATGTTGTGTGATTGTATTTGCTATTGATCTCTGGTAAGATTCGTTCTCAGGACTTTACAATTGGTATCAGAGCAAAACCAGCGTCAAAGGCATTCTACAATCGTTTTTGACGCGAGTTCTTGTTGGCTAAAGATTAAGTTCGTGTTTTTCTGCAAAAGGGTTTTTAGTGTCATCGAAAAACTAAAAAACTTGTTGATTACGGCTCAAGCTTACGGTCGTAATCTCTGTTTATGGCTGCAATCTCATCAAAGTTCTTGGACCATATTCTTCAACCGTAAAGCTTTGGACCGTGAATTTTCAACCGTATTCTTGTACCATAAATTTTGGACCGTATTCGTGCAGTCGTGAACTTTGGACTGTATTCCCCTTCAATTGCAAACTTCGAGTTTACGGCCGCAAACCAATTTTGGGCAGTAAACTCATTTTGACAGTAAATCGATTTTTTTTTAATTTAAATCTTAATTAATTTATTTTATTTCACATTTATTAAACAATAAAAATGGAATCTCAAAGTCAAACTCATTTTCAAGAACTTGATGCTGTCATGGACACCACTACACGAATTCCAAGGTTAATGTCTGCTGATGGCTTTCCCGAGTGGAAGTACAGAATAGAGAAATACATAAAAATGAAAGACTTCAAGATTTGGAAATGCATCATCAAGGATCCAGTCAGAATAACCACTACAGTTGCTGAGCAGGTGGTTGACAAAAAGATAGAGAATTAAACTGATGAAGACTTTGAGAGTGTAGAAGAACATGAGAAGGGGTTGGCTATCTTGACCATGGCTCTATCACCAGACATTGCTCAAGGTTTCAGAGAGTACACATTTGCTAAAGCTTTGTGGGAAGCTCTAATTGATGTTTATGAAGGGAACAAAGACATGAGAGAGAGTCGCCAAGATATGCTGCGACAACGATTCAATATGTTTAATTATGTTCCTGGAGAGACTCTTGAAGCACAACTGCAATGGTTCACATCTCTCAATACTGAAATGACTGTGGCTGGGATTTTCCATACAAAGTCAGAGATAAACAAGAAGCTACTGAATGCTCTCCCAAAATCTTGGGACATGAATGTAGCTGTCATTAAGAAGACTAAGGATCTCAGCCGTCTCTCTCTCTTGCTAAAGTAATGGCAGTCATCAAGGCGTGTGATATTGATGACAAGCAGCGAGAAATCAACCATGTGAACTCTTATTCAGCTGCGAACCTTGGCATATCTTCTAACAATGCTCTTTCATCCCTCTCGTTTTCTCTTCCTTATGCAGGTCAAACATTTATTGCTCCACAAGCTCAGAAGCAGACTTTTCCCACTCCATCAGCTTCCTCTGCATCATCTTCAACTTGGGCTTCTTATTCAAAGGGAAAGGAGAGTGATGAAAATATTACACTTGCTTAAGGGCTTGTCAATTGCTACAATGCACTTGTAGCCGGAGATCTCCCACCTCAACTATCATTTGCCGATCTTGATCAAATTCACCCTGAAGATGTTGAGGAGATGGGTATTACGTGGCAAATTGCCATGGCAGTATTTAGGGCGAAACAGTTTGCCAAAAAGACTAGAAAGAAGAACTAGGGAATGGGTGTTGATAAGAAGGTTGGGTTCAACAAGGGAAAGCTTCGATGTTTTAACTGCCATGAGCCAGGGCATTTTGCTCGTGATTGTCCACAGCCAGACAGAAGATTAAATAATGATAGGACAATAGTTGTAGTCAGAAACAATCGAAGTGGTGCTCAAACAAACAACGAGAAGGCTATGGCACTCAGTCTTTTGAATGGGAGGATCAGATGCAGGAACTGAACTTGTCTGGACCTGAAAATGCCCACCTGACACAAGTTTGTGATGATGCTCTGGCGTAAATTGTGGCAGCTGAAGATAAGATAAAGGAGCTGCAATTTGCATTGATGATATCTTCTTCTCATGAACGTAATACAACAGAGGTAAGTCTACCATCATGTTCTCAAGCTTGTATTGATTGTGTAAAATTCTGCATGAGAAAATTGAGATATTAGATAGTGAGGTAAAAAGCCTTAAGATTCTCCGCGAACTTAATGTCTCATTAAAAAGGGAAGTAGAGGACCTTAGATATGAAGGCTACCAACTTAGAAAATGTCAAAAACCACTTAAAGCCCAATTGGAATAAAAAATAAAGGACTTTAGGAAACTTCAGGAAGACTACAATAATAAATGCGAAAATTATGATTATGTAGTGAAACAGAACGTTGAACTAGTGGCTGAAATTGAATCTTTAAAGGGCAAATTTGAAACTGCTGATTTTGAATTTAGGAAATTTGATTTCTTGAGTGAGGTAGTTGCAAATATGACAGACCATTGCATGCAATTTAAGAAAAATCAATCAAAGGGGCTAGGTTATAATCAAGTGCCTCCTCCCTTCAATCATTCATATCAGCATAAGCTCCTGTCCAAAGAAGAGACTGCGAATGAATCATTCATGGTTTATAGAAAGCCATCTGGTTTTGTTTCGGGAGGATTTATTAATGTTGAAAGTACTAACATTTCTAATTCTCCTGCAGATCAATCCTTGAATTAGTCACAACACGAAGTTGAAGGATCTGTTTCTGAAAATAAAACTGAGTCCGAACCTGAAGTTTTAGTTTTTAATAAAGACAATAATTTTTCTGATGTTTTAAGTGACAATGTTTTTTCTAGCGGTGTTTCTATTACTTCTGATACTGTTTTGAATGGTGTTTTGAATGGTTTGAAAGTGTCTAGTTTGAACAATTTGATTGACAATTCTGATGGGTGTGATAATAATGTTGAAAAACCACCAATTCCACAAACTTCTCCATCTAAAGTACCCTCGCTTGCCTCACAACCTATTTCTTGTTCATGTTCTTGTGAGAGAATCAAGGGTGATAGTATGGAAAACAAATCTGATCAATGTAGCACAAGTTATAACAATAACAAACATATTTGTTTCAATTGTGGTGTTGGTGGTCATATAGATAGAAATTGTCAAAATCGTATGTTTGTACATTTCGAATTTTCAAGAGGAGAGAACGAATCTAGAGGAAGGTCTTTAACTAGAAATTCCTCTAGAAATCATTCTCGGAATGATGATTCGAAAGATGATCAGAGTAGAAAACGAACCATTTTTCAAAAGCATAAAAATGTTTTTCATCACAAAGTCCCAGACAGTTTGCCAAAACCGAGCATGGCCAAGCCATGGTCGGTTTTGTCAAGAAGCAGCAGTGAGTCTTCAACCAAATATGATAGAAAACCCACATGCTTCAAGCAAACTGATGAACAATCAATCTCAAAAACACACGGAACTATTAGAAAAGCTAATTATAAATAGCTGCCCAAACTAACTTCCAACCCATCTTCCGTGTCCTCTAAAAATTCCGAAAATTATTAATCTGAAAAGGCATCGGGACCACCCAGGAAAATGATGACATGGGTTCCCAAATCTAATTAAACCTGCACATTTTGCAGGGACAGTTGCGGGGAAATATCGTCAGACCCTGGTTCGTTGACAACAGCTGTTCCCGGCATATGACAGGAGATATTGCCCAACTGCACAACATTCAATCATTTAATGGGGGATACATCTCCTTTGCGGGTGGAGATGGTGGAAAAATCACTCAAAGAGGAACTGTCTCAAATGGGGTTTTAAGTTTCACGAATGTTAATTTTGCTCCCGAGCTGAAGCATAGTTTGTTAATTGTTTCTCAGATCTGTGACAAGGGCTATTCTATGCATTTCACTGATAGGAATGCATGATTCTCAAGCCAGGATTTGTCATCCCAGAAGAGTGGATTCTTGTAAAATCTAAAAGGGATTGAAATTCTTATATCATTGATATGAATAGCAATCTTCCTGAACAAATTACGTGCCTTTTCTCCAAGATCTCCGAACAAACTGCAATGCTGTGGTACAGAAGACTAGATCATGCTAATGCCAAGAACTTGAATCGTCTTGCGAAGAATGAGATGGTCCGTGGATTGCCTATCAAGGACTTCATTACGTTTGAAAAATGTGTGTCATGTGCCCAAGGAAAGCATCATTGGAAAACCACACCAACCAAAATAGGTCAACTCAATTAGCCAGTTGCTTCAATTGCTTCATATGGATTTGTTTGGACCAGTAAATGTTCTCAGCATCAACAAAAAGTCTTATTGCCTGATTGTGATTGATGATTTCTCTCGGTTTACGTGGGTTTTCTTTCTATCCAACAAAGTTGGAGTTGCTGACTTGATTAAGAAATTCATAGTATTAATTGAGAACCAGAGTAACCATCGGGTGAAGGCGCTTCATACCAATAACGGAATAGAGTTCAAAAATTCTGTTCTCGACCACTTTTGCGCAGAAAAGGGTATCATGCATCAATATAGTTCTGCTCACAAAACCCAACAAAATGTTGTTGCTGAAAGAAGAAACAAAACTTTAAAAGACGCTGCAAGGACGATGTTGTGTGATTCAAAATTGCCAGTCTTCTTTTGGGCCGAGGCGATAAACACTGCCTGCTATGTTCAAAATCACGTGTTGATCAACAAAGCTCAGATGAAGACCCCGTATGAAATTCTATATAATCACAAACCATCAGTCAGTCATTTCCATGTATTTGGCTGCCCCTGCACTCTTTTTCACTTAGATACCAACCCGAAGTTTAATGCCAAGGCCGATGATTGTTACTTTGTAGGGTATGCTGCTCGCACTACTTATAAAGTCTACAATAAAAAGACAAAACAGATTGTGGAATCCTATGATGTGCGTTGGTTGGAAGAAAATGAGGCGGACGCTTGAGTGGGTCCGGATTGGCTGTTTGACTACACATCACTGTTCAAATCAATAAGTGTGTCTTCGAGTGGTTCATCTGGATCTGTTTCTGGTTGGAAGAAGATTTATGAAGACGAAGACGAAGACAAAGAAGTTATCTACAGAGCTCCATATGCATCCTCTTCATCATTCAAAGGGAAGTCCCCGGTCTCTTCTAAGAAGTTATTTTCAGAGCGGGAGTCTTCTGCTATGCCTGAGGGGGAGTCCTCTGCTATGCCTAAGGGGGAGTCCTCTGCTACACCAGAGGGGGAGTTATCTGCGCAACATGATAGTCCTAAGTCTTCAGTCCAAAATGATACTCCTGATGCTGAAGCTACACCATCCACACCTATGGAGAGAGAGAGAGAGAGTTCATGCCCAATGACGCTTCCGCAACTACCTCAAACTTTATGGAACTACTCTTTCCTGAATCTATCTCAAATGAGTTTGTGGCAGAGCCTTCTGGAGCGGCTCAATCAGCAAATGAAGGAGGTATCAACATTGACACTCTTCCTGTCTCTCTCAATGATATCAGCCAAGAGATACCATCAAGAATTCAACGCTATCATCCGATCGATAACATCATTGGTGAGCTGGGCGACGATGTTAAAACAAGAAGTCAGAGTGGAGATGTTAATATCTATCTCTACTCTTTCTTTATCTCTCAAATAGATCCCAAAAATGTTAAAATGGATCTGAATGAGCCCAGCTGGGTAGATGCAATGCATGAGGAACTACATCAATTTGAAAAACTCGGTGTTTGGAAATTAGTTGAGTTACCTAAGGGCAAGAAGTCTCTTGAAACAAGATGGGTTTATCGCAATAAGCAGGAGGATTCAGGGGTTATTGTGCGAAATAAATCTCGAATGGTGGTTCGCGGGTTTCGGCAAGTCGAGGGTCTTGATTGCACTCAAGTTTATGCTCGAGTAGCTCGCCTAGAAGCTATTCGTATGTTTCTAGCATATGCTTCTTACATGAACTTTACCGTGTATCAAATGGATGTCAAGACTTCCTTCTTGTATGGCAAGGTGAAGGAAGAAATATACATTGATCAACCTCCTGGGTTCGTTAACTCAAAATTTTCTAATCATGTCTACAAGTTGGACAAGGCATTGTATGGGTTACATCAAGCTCCTCGAGCGTGGTACGCAACTCTAACAAAGCATTTGCTCGAGCATGGCTATTCTCGTGGCACCATCGATGAGACCTTGTTTATCAAGCATGTTGGCAATGATCAAATTCTAGTGCAAATCTATGTTGATGACATTATCTTTGGGTTGACCAGTCTGCAGCTTTGCAAAGAATTCGAAGGTGTAATGAAGAAACGGTTCGAAATGAGTTCGTTAGGAGAAATGACCATGTTTTCGGGGCTTCAAGCTAAACAGAATTCGACGGAAACCCTGCTATATCAAGCCAAGTATGTGGAGGATATTCTTGAGAAGTTTGGGTTTCACGATGCTAAATCAGCTTCAACACCAATGGTTGAACGACCTTTTCCGACTCCAGATCCTGAAGGCGAAGCCGTAGATTAGACTCACTATCGATCAATGATCGGATCGTTGATGTATCTTACTGCAAGTTGACCTGACATCATGTTTGCAGTTTGTCAATGCGCACGTTATCAGGCTAATCCTAAACTTTCACATCTTATTGCTGTCAAAAGAATTTTTCGGTATATCAGAGGGAGCCCAAAATTGGGTCTTTGGTATCCGTAGAATTCTGAATTTGATCTTTATGCTTTTGCTAACAGTAATTATGGAGGCTGTGAGCTTGATAGGAAATCAACCTCTGGAGGATGTCAGTACCTAGGTGACAGACTAGTTTCGTGGCAGTGCAAGAAGCAACACACTGTCTCAACTTCCACAGTGGAGGCGGAATACGTTGCTGCATCAGCCTACTGCTCTCAAGTTATCTGGATCCAACATCAGTTGTTGGACTACGGTTTGAATTTTTTAGAAACCCCCATTTATTGTGATAATGAAGCTGCTATTCAAATTGCCAAAAACCCAGTCCAACATTCTAAAACCAAACACATCGACATTAAGATTCATTTTATCAGAGACTGTTATGAATGTTCACTAATCCGGCTGGAACAGGTCCACACTGATAATAATGTGGCGGATTTGTTTACAAATCCATTTAACAAAGCTCGCTTCGATGTGCTTGTGGGTTTTCTGAAAATGATTCATTTTGAGGATTAAGTTTTTTATTTATTTATTTTTTCTTCTTCATTCTTCAATTTTATTTTTTATTCTTATTTTATTTATTATTATTTTTTATTTTTATTTATTTATAGTTTTATCTTTTATTTTATTTTTTAATTTCTTAGGATAGATTAAATTTGCACATTTTATTTTCCTTTATTTTTATTTTTATTTTATTCTATTCTCAGCAGCCATGCACAACTTTAGGGGGAGAAATAATTATTAAAAAATCCAAAAACATTAAAAAAATTAAAAAAAATCCAAAAACATTAAAAAATTCATAAAACTAAAAATTTATATTGCTGATAGTTATATTTGCAAGTGTTGTGATGGGAAATGAAATTAGCAAGTGATAATGGGCAATTTGATATCGCGTAACGTACCTAAGTTGAACTGTCAACGCTCTGTGCTCGATGCGCTGGTAGGCACGAAAGATTTTAAATGGACTTGCTTAGGGAGAGTTAAACTTAATGAATTAAAGGACTTGGCAAACTTTGACCTAGTTAGATCCGTTTAGCCTGACATCACGACGCTCAGATAGGTTGAGCAGGGAGATATACATGAGAATCTACCGGTCACATTAAATAACACATATCTAGAACTGTGGATTCACTTTTCCTCGATGTGCAGATTCTGTCCTTAATTCCGGTTGGATGGGGCGACTGGTAAGTTCTGATGAATTAGGTCTGTAGAAAATTGTTTTCTTTCTCTTGGTCTGTCAGTCATATGTTGCCTTCTCTGCGTGATCGGGAGATCCGACCTGGACTGTAACATATGCAAATCTATTTCTCTACAAATAATATCTATGAAATTCTTCTTATTTGGTAGCCATATGCTGTCTCCTTTGCGTGACTTCCAATCTGACCTGGTACACAGCATATGCAACCTTCTACTTCTCAATCCCTCTAAAACTATAAGTAATAACAATATGAATCTATCTTCTCTCCTAATGATTGTCTGCTCACCCAATGTAAGGAGTACTCTGGAAGTTCTTGATAGCTGGGGCATATCAGGAAGTGGGAAACACATTCTAGTACAATTAAAATTGGACAAATACAGATTGTCTGTAGATCTCGCTGCTCGATTTAGGTGGACAACAATATCCCTGGTTGTAGTCAGTTAAATGGTCATAAGAAAAATCTATTTAAGAATTAGGGCCAATCATGATAATAAAGTTATAATTAGATATATGCATGTATCATGTCATTGGTAAATTGTCCAAATTTTGTCACAAATGTTTCGTGTTTAAGTGGACCACAATACTGGCGATCGATCAGACGAAGATGTGAAGATAAGGGTACCGACAAGTGGAATAAGGTTGTCCAACAACTTTGATCCCAAATCACTCTTAAAGTTAGCTATTATATTTGCTTTTGTTAAGTTTGTTCATAGTGTTCTTCTAATTTAAATATAAGGGGGAGAATTAAAAAAAAAAAACAAAAATCAGAAAATTCAAAATAAAAAATAGTATTATTTCTGTTTTATTTCTTGTTCAGAAAAATAAAAAATCCAAAAATATTTTTGTTTCTGTTTTATTTTTTGTATAGAAAATATGAAAAACCCAAAATATTGTGTGCTAAATTTTCTTTTAGCTTTGTTTTGTCTTGAAAAATGAATTCAGCTGAAGATGAAACTCATGGAGTTTGTGTCGAAGATTTCCGAGCTAAAGGCGTCGTCCGTGAGCATCGAAGAATGCTTATTCGAAGGAGCAAGAAATAAAGATTATTCTTTCAAATTCACTCTTTCAACCCTAGAAGCAAGGTGAAGCTGAATTTGAAGATTATGTGACGGATTGCATTGAAGCCTCCTCAATCAGTCTGCTGCTATCTTAAACCTGCTAAAGTGATTCAAAAGATTTATTCTCTCTGATGTTCTCTCTGAAGATTCTCAAGCTGAAAGCGCCATCTTTCAAGAATCAGTACAAGAAGCCTCCTCACCCAATGTGCGTTTAGAGTCAAATCTTGAAGAAAAGCTCAATTGCTCAAGATGAAGTCATTCATTGAAGATTCATCAATTATATCTTGAAGTTATGAAGAATTTGAAGATAAATGTTGAAGCCAATCTCCCAGTAAAGATTAACAAGAAAAGCCAGCTACTTTTTAGGGGGAGCTTGTTGGTTCATTTAAGAAAAGAAAGCTATAAACCAAGGGGGAGATTGTTGGGTCAAAAATATGGTTTATACTTTACTTTTCTAGAAAAATGTATTTTTGTGTCTTGGACCGTAAACAACTTGGTGTTTAGGGTCGTATACGTGTTTACGGCTGTGTTTACGGTCGTAAACAAGTTTACGGCTGTGTTTACGGTCGTAAACAAGTTTACGGCCGTAAACCCATTTACGGCCCATGTTCACCAAGCCCATATTCCCTTGTATATATATAGGTGTTAGGGTGAGGAGTAGTGATTGATGAACAGTAAGGAGCGTACGACCAAGAGAGAAACTAGAGAGAAGTTTTGTGTGTGTGAATCTTTTGTATCCGGATCTTCATTCTAATCAATTCATACATAGATTCATATTATTCTTCTTCTCTTTCTCTTCTATTTGATCTGACATCATCGTTTTGATTAGGATTCCGCACCATCAAACGAATCTGAGTGATATACAGGCAGATTAGGGACTTACAGATTCTTCAGTCACTTCCCGAGTCATATAGTGAGTTCATTAAGGACTATGATGTGATAAACCACGACATGAACCTTATTGATCTTACCTATTTACTTTTTGCTGCTGAATCAACAATGATTTGGCGCAATGGTAAAGCAAACTTGATTGAAAGATTTTCTCCCTAAATTTTCATGGACATTGACAATGGAAACATTAGAAGACCAGAAAATATTTCTCTTTCCAAGGGAAAAGGAAAGGCTATGTCTGAGATTGTCACGTGTACCATTCCTAAAGAGTCCATATGTTTCTATTGCCAAGAGAAGGGGCATTGGTAGCAAAGCTACCGTATCTACCTAAGGGACCACAAGGATGGTAAAGTCAAAAAGCTTGACTATACTTCAGGTAATTTTACTGTCTAACTCTATTAAGTTCCTAATTTTTGATTCTTAATACAAAATGTGACAATGTTGCATTTTAATGTTTTGTAGGATCATGGAAAAGGAAGGAATCTTAAAGGAAGAGTATGTTGAATCTGGTCGCGAAGATGGATTTCAATCGCATGGTTCGACGATTTTTGAGTTGCTGTTGAAGAGTTATGATAGATTGCTTAGAAATTTGTAATACCATAGTTTTCATTTGTAATTGAATTGTAAGGAATAAATTTTCCACATTTTATAAATAAATAAAATTTTGTTTTATTTTATTATATCTCCTAGTAATGACATTTGTGAAAATTGATGTTTGTATGTTTCTATGTTATCAATATGAATTTGATTCTTTTGTTTGTGGTAGAGTCAAAATTTACCAAATAAGGAAAGATTCTCATCACACAAGTTTCAGTTGAATAGAAACTTGGAATCATGCAACTTGTAGTGTGTAATGAATGTGAACCTTCATCTTTGGTAAATTAAGACTGATTCCTTGTTCACATGTATATGTGAGTTAAGTGAAGGATTAGGGGATCGGGTACACTGGGTGTGTGTTGGTCAGGTCCACCACAAAGATCAATAAGACTATTTGTCATGATTTACTAGAGTTTAGTAAATATGGTTATGCTTACAAGTTTAAGTATAATTCTGAAACATTGAGAAAGTATCAATGTATGGCAGAACGAATGAGAAGAATTAAATTAGGAAGAAAGATAAAAGTTTCTCCAATATGAAAAGATGGGAGAGTACTTTAGTATCATATTTTATGATCATCTTAATGATTATGGAAAACCATATCACAATGGGTCATCTAAGGACATCTTAGTGGATTCTTATGGCTAAGAAGAGGGTTCGCGAATTGTTGAAATGGTTAAATCAATAAGATGAGTCATACTTTGTTCCAAAATGAAGTCTTAGAGTCATACTCCGAGATTGTGCCTTCAGTGACATATCTTAACAAAGGTCTATAACACTCATCAAATGTAGAGTAATATGTCTCTTGCTCTTGTACATTTGAAATTCATAAGTTGTGATGTATTGGATAGCGCAAACACCAACCAAGACTAATTGTGTGAAGTGTTAGTCTTGATTAGAATCTGCACTAACTCTTGAATATTTTTTTTTCAGGTAATGTTCCTTGACAAAGTGAATCTTATATGTCAAGAGGTAAGTCGGAGTCTTAAAGATCTTGACAAGTTTCAAGAACTAATCAAGAATAAACCTATTGTTTATCACTATCACATGACTTGATGTTTATAACCTATCATGTTGACATATTCTTATTATTGTGCTCATTCCAGTAAAAGTTCACTATGAAAGTGAGTTATATGAGTTCTAAATTGCTTGCATAAGGTAAAGCACCCGGATTAATGAAAGTTTCATTGATCGATATGGATGAGCAGCTTAACAACTTGGAAAACATGGTAGGCCCTTGTGTTGCCAAGTGGCAAAAAATTAAGGTTGAACAACTTCAGTCCATATGGGTTTGGATTTGTCAGTAACCATGTCTTGTGATTATGGTTATGACAAATTCACATGGATAGGAACACATATACCATAAAATCTAAGTGTCACAAGGTTTCTCTCCAATTCATGAAAATGATTGTGAGGAAACGCTTTAACTAAGTAAATTTTAAGGAGATAGAATTGTGATATTTGCATTCTCCAATTCAATTATGATTACGAAATCCTTTTTCATAATTTGAATTGTGAGAAATGGAAAAACGGTCTAAACATTTGGAACTTATTGTCGTAAGTTCTGAATAGTTAAGACACACATGCAAGCTATCTAAGGAAAGGTGTACGAGTTTGAGAAGCCTGGATAAAGTCTTCTCAAAGCATCTCGTATTAAAAATATGAACTTTTGTAAGAAAGTCAACAAGTATTGATTTCTAGAAGTCCAAATTATTTTTGAATACATGTCAAAGCTAGTGGGAGCATAAGTGTTATGTTAGTAAGATAATAATTATTATGCTATTTTTACCATAATTATTATGGTAAGTGGTGCAAGTTAGCAATGTTAATTATAGAAAAACAAAAGGTTTCAAATTAAAAAATTGCAGGGTTTGAAAATTTGTTTTGTTATAATTAAGGGAGAGGATATTATACTTCATTTCAAAATCTAAAAGCTTAGATTAAGTTTTTAATCAAATTTAGTCAAATATATATGAATGTTATGTTGGAATGGTTCAACATAAGGAAAGTGTATATATGGAAATGTTAATGGCGTTCTCAAAATTTCATTATGATTACGACATCCCTCTTCATAATTTGAATTATGATAACATGGAAACATAAATATTATAGCAAAAGACTGATCAAGTATCATGCCTTTATGTTAGACATTATGAATCGTGTCCCATATGCTTTGGGTATAGGATCGATTGCATATGCTATAACATTCTTGTGTTCTAATTTTCCAAATTCCTAGGGCATTTAGAGGGAAAAAAGAATAGAACCATATATGACTAAAGTGGTTAAACAACGGTTAAGGACAATCTAAGGTTCGCCAAGGATTGGTCGCTTAAGGACAGTTGGAAGTATAGTAATGGATGGACCATGTTGACATTATTATGAATAAACAGGAGTCTATTAATAATGAGTTATCGTATGGAAAATATGGAATGTTTCCATATTGGGAGTCGAAGAATAGATGAGAAATTTAGAAACTTTATGCAAGAAGGATGTTCAAAGGAATGCACTTTGAATTTAAGACTTCATTTACATGGAATTGTCTTGTAACAATTTCCAAAGGAATATTTTGTAATATCATTGTTCAAGTCTCTGTGACTTTTGGTACCTAGACATTACAAAAGAATCAATGCATGATAGTTTAGAATCTAACAGTTTCTAGAAGTAACAAGAATTTGGAATTCTTACACTTACAATAAGGATTTGGTATTGTGAAATGAGCATCATTGAAATGTTTTTCAATTGATCTATTTCACAAATTAAGGACCATAGAAAAACATAGTGTGCATGCTTGGATAAGTACTGTTTAGACAAACATAGCGTGCATGCTTGGAGCATGACATAACTATTGTTTTAATTCAAGTATTAAGTTGATTATTTGAAACATTATACAATGGATAATGAGAAATCAATATAGGACTCAAAAGTTTTGGGCCATCTAGGATTAGTATTATTCTTGTGTTTCACTTTGCATGTTTGACTTCCCGAATAACTAGATTATTCAAACTATCCACAGTTGATTATACTTTGGAACTAGGTATTGAGGCAAGACAATCATGAATGGGTCTGTAGAGGTGTTTTAGTCATAGCACAAGTTTGGTATAGTGTTCATGAGTGCTCCTGGAATAAGATTTGAGTATTGGATTCAACCCACACTCATCTAAATCACTTCATGGATTTTATCACGATTGATTGTGAGAGGATAATATCTTATATTCTTGAAACCAAGAAGTGTGAGTTATAGTTTCATGTCAGTTGCACATTGACATATGTAAACACACCAGTAACTTGGTGTTATAAAACATATCGATATGTGTGATTTGACGAGTAAGTACAAGCAAGCATTTGAGTCAAAGTTTATCCGTTCCTTTTACCCGATGTGGATGAAAGCGATATTTGTGGGCCCCTCGATGATTTAGTGATGACACCCCTAAGTACTTGGCCAAGTCTGGACTCATTTGATTTGTTCAATTAGTCGGTCGTCATAAATTAGAAATCGGGAAACGTCAGATGGATAGAGAGAATGATTATAATCCATGTCTCAGTCCATATGATATCTAGAATGGAGGAATATATGATCTCTTATCTAATGGACACATCTTTGACTAGGTCAGAGTTCCACAACGGCTTTTAAGAGATACAATTGCTAGTTAGGTTGGAGTCATGTTTGCAATGAGAGTTATTAGACTTATCCAAGTGGGAGACTATTGGATTAGGTGTCTAAGCTCATAATTATTATTGGTATGTACTTAACCTGAGAGTAGCATGGTCTATTTTGGTTGCATATCACCAGGACAATTTGATAGGATAGACTTTTGAGAAAAGGTTATTTATGATTTGTTCATATATTATAAGTTCTAATATATTAATATGAAATAATATTATTTAATTAGTATTGATCAATAATTAATTTAGAATTTATTCTATGATCAAAAAGAGACTAATTAAATATAAGGGGTTGATTGGTAAGTCATTCATTCTTATGGTGTGGGCCAATGATCCATGATTCCTTAGGTTGGGCTAAACCCATGTGACAACGCATGGATGATCCATGGAGGTTTAAACCCATGGATCCTAAGGAATATGGAAGGTCATGGACATTAAGGTTTACATGGTGTAACCCTAATCTTACCACACTATATAAGAAGCCCTCTAGCATCCAAAATGGTGCAATAAGATTCTTGGAGAATCATTGGGTGATTTGGTGTTAATATATTCTCTCAAAAGTCATCCTTTGTCAAAAGGTGTGTTGTGATTCCATTTGAGGCATTCATACTATTGGTGCTAAGTTCTTAAAGGTCCAAGGTTTCCAACTACAACAAAAGGTATGTCATCTCACTAGAATTTTATAGTAAAGATACTCCATTGTATGCTAGTTAGGATGATGTTTTAGAAAACAAAGTTTGCATGTATATTAGAGAAAACATAGATCTGAAGCATCTAGGGTTGCATGTACACCATAGGAGTGTTAGAAAACCCAAAACCCTTCACTATCATTGCCTGCACCAGACGTTTAGGATAGTCAAATTTGAGTGGTTTGGGAGCTAGAACATTCCCTTGAGTTGGGGGAGTCAGTCCCCAAATATAGCTCTCAACCTTCTTTCTTTCCGGAGTGACCATCCCGGGACAAAGTAGATCCATATCACTAAACCTAGTAGTGTATGCAACAATTTAAGAATCCTTCATCTTCAGGTTCTAGAGCTCCTGCTCCAGTTTATGCATTTCGCCCCTAGGACAGTACTCAACCAGCATTAACTCCTTCAAATTATCCAAACTCATACCATTGGCTACCAGAAGAGTTAGGGATTTGACTTGGCTGTACCACCAAGTTAGTACTCCGTCAGTGAAGGTGCATGCGGCAAACTTCACCTTGATTGCCTCGGGACACACACAAATCTGGAAGATTGATTCGATTTTCTTGAAGTCCACAACCAAACAAGGAATAAGGAGTAAGGTTAAACAACCTATTCTAAGTCTATAAAATGTTATTTATATAAAACTTATATGTATACACTTAATAATTATAGATCAATCAATAAGAGCTCTTTATTTTCACGTGTTTGGCTCTAGTACCATAGTGCTATAAAATACCCATATAGTATTTTAAATGTATGTTTAGTTCTAGAGTTTCCTTTGTGTAACATCCCGAAATATCAAGAGTAGAGCTGAAGGGCTAAAAGAGTAAATTGGGAAAGAGCGACTCGGCGAGTCCATGTGTGGACTCGGCGAGTAGAGTCGCGAGTTGGTCGCGTGTTAAGTGGCCGACTCGGCGAGTTAGTGTATTGGACTCGGCGAGTAGGCGCTGAGTGGAGAAAACCCTAATTCCCGGGGTTGAGCCTTATATAATGATCATTATGTCTTCCTCCTATCCTCCTTATCACCCCTTGAGCCCCAGAAAACCCTAAATCACGAAGAAGCTCCATTGTTGAATGGATTGGAGCTTGGAGGAGTAATTGTGAAGGAAGTTTTGGGAGATTGAAGGCTTGGAGCAAGGAGCTTTGTTTGGATTCGAGTCTCATTTCAGTTGGGGCATTCCTTTGAGGTAATATCTCGTTTTTTTGAGTTGCCATTTTTTAGATGCATCATTTTGGGGGTGTTGGAGATCATATCTTTGGATGTATTGGAGTTTAGAGGCTAGATCTGAGGTTGCTACCTCAGATCTGGAAGGGAGAAGGTCTAGAGTGCATGAAAGTCCCTATTTGTGAGTGGTTGATGGAGCCATCTTGTCCCAAATCCGAGCTCAATGTGCAAATGGCTTAGATCTCTTTGGATTCACGTAAAGTTTGCCATTTTACGTGATGGATAAGTGGTAGGAGACTAGATCTAGGTTTTGGAGCAGTTGCATGGCCTGGAATGCTTCGGAATGGATTCAGAACGGGGGTACTCGGCGAGTCACATGGGTGTACTCGACGAGTTGGATGAAGATGGCCTGGAACTCGGCGAGTTGTATGAACAACTCGGCGAGTAGGTTGAAGATAGCCGTAGACTCGGCGAGTCTGTTCTTGGACTCGACGAGTCTTGTCGAAGAGTCCCAAATATTTCCTGGTTGAGTCGAGAATCGGTGAGTCAAGGGATGACTCGGTGAGTTGGGTGCGAGTGGACTCAGAGTGGTGGGACTTGACGAATCTCGGGGTGACTCGGCGAGTTGAGTCGCAGCTTGAGTGAAGTTCTGATTATGGGAACTCGACGAGTCACAGGGTTGACTCGTCGAGTAGGGTCAGTCAGGGGTTGACTTAGACTGAGGACTTTGATTTCGACCAAGGGTTGGCCGTTGACTTTTAGGGTTTGGTCAGCGATGTGGCCTTTGGGCCAAGAGAAAGGTAAAATAGTCTTTTACCCATAAGAGGGTGTTATGAGAGGATTTATTCTAGTCTCGAGAGTTATATTCATGAGAGTATTTGCCTTACGTGTTAGGCGGTGGCGAGTTCGAGATTCAAGTGTGGGGATATTTGCTTTCTGCTTGCCAGGTGAGTCTTCTCACTATACTTTACCTTGAGTAGGTAACCAGAGTTATGTGATCAGAGTATTTGTATGCTATATGTACGTGATGTGTTGTACTGCATTATTTCTATGTGATTTATGCTGTGCATGTTTATAGAGTTGGAACCGGAAGGTTCCCAGAGTTAGAACCTGAGGGTTCACAGAGTTTGGGTGCACGGACCCATAGAATTATAGCCTCGAGTGGCTAATATGTGTTATGTGTGGTATTTTGGGGAACTCACTAAGCTTCGTGCTTACAGTATTTTGTGTGATGTTTTTCAGGTTTCTTTCAGTATCACGGGACGGCACCGGCTTGATTGTACACACCAGAGAAAGAGTCATATTTTGGAGGATCCTGGTTTTCTATGCAAGTTAAAATGGAGTCATGTTTTGTAAATCGACTATGAATGAGATTTTAAACAAGTGTTTCTAAGAATAAAATGATTATTTTAAATGAAAAATTTGTCTTGAAATTTACGGTGTTACAAGTTGGTATCAGTGCTAGGGCACGGGTCGATGTGTTCGACAGGGACGTCGAACCCTATAATGGGGGGTGAAGGTGGGTTGCACCTGATCCTACATCGGCTTGGAAGTAGAACAAAACATTTCCTTATAAGGGGTGTGGATACCTCCTTAACACAACGTGTTTTAAAGCCGTGAGGGCAGCAGATCCCATAAGAACTCTGTAGTTAAGCGTGCTCGGGCGGGAGTAGTACCGGGATGGGTGACCCCCTGGGAAGTCCTCGTGCCGAGTGGCCCAAAGCGGACAATATTGTGATACGTGTCAGAGGGGGGTGTTACAAATGGTATCAGAGCCTTGGTTTGAGGGATTCGGACGCGCCTTCGGGTAAATCTGGACTCAAACTGAGGAAGTAAGAAAAGTTTTTAAAGAAATAATTTTCTAAAAGTAAATAAGAGTTCAAAGAGAAAGCAAGAAGGAGCAGTGTGTACAATCAGCCAGAGCCCGAACGGTGATTTCCCAAAATACCCTTATTTTTTTTGTGTTATGAGATATGTATGATGCACTTTATGAGATATTATTGCATGCTAGAGACAGGCTAGGTATTTCATATGTTATGACTAGAGTGGCCTGATTTGTGATGCCTTAGCCTAGGACTCGTTGTTATATGTGTTATGCTTTTGAGTATGTGATGAGTGAGAGTATCCAGTTAGAACCCATGAGGGGTAGAGTTATAGAGTTCGGTGGTACTTTCGAGGATGAGCTGAGAAGGTGGAGTTATCACAGAGAGGGAGTCCTATGTATTCTTCGATGCTCGAATGCTGCTTGCTTTGTGCTTTGTGGAACTCTCGATGGTGGGAGTCAGCTACCAACTGAATATGACGATATTCAGGAGGTAGATGGCTGGCATCACTAGGAGCTCTTCAGCAGCTGATAGCAAAGAAGTGGGAGGAAAACGGAAGAGCCTAGGGAATAACCCTACCCAGATGAGTGCGCTTGTAGAATAGAGAATTTCGCTGGGGAGCGAGCACGCGATGGGATTGGTGAAAGAGCAGGTCGAGCAGCTATTTAGAAGCTCTGGGATGGTCCGTGTGGAAAGTATGGGTAGATGTGGCAGGTAGTATGGGCCCGTACTACTGAAAGCAGAGGACCCATACTTGATACAGGGAGTATTCTGAAGGTTCTAAGGAGCAGATTGTGGAGTGATGTTATGGTTTGAGTACCATACATCAGAGCGGATTGAGGAGTGATGTTATGGTTCGGGTACCATACATCAGAGCAGATTGAGGAGTGATGTTATGGTTTGAGTACCATACATCGGAGTGGATCGAGGAGTGATGTTATGGTTTGAGTACCATACATCGGAGCGGATCGAGGAGTGATGTTATGGTTCGGGTACCATACATCAGGGCGGATCGAGGAGTGATGTTATGGTTCGAGTACCATACATCAGGGCAGATTGAGGAGTGATGTTATGGTTCGGGTACCATACATCAGAGCAAATTGAGGAGCGATGTTATGGTTTGAGTACCATACATCGAAGCAGATCGAGGGGTGATGTTATGGTTCGGGTACCATATAGCAGGGCAGATTGGGGAGTGATGTCATGGTTAGGGTACCATACACCGGGGCATATTGAGAAGAGATGTCGTGGAAGGAGTACCATGGTTCGTAGTGAATGATGTTTGTGGTTCTCCGGTTATTCGGCCACGAGTAAGTTCGAAGAGGCGTCCCTTGAGAGGGAGATCGAGAGTCCCTCAGAGTATTCTAGTAAGGAGTCAGTGGAAGGGAGAATTTCAATCTGAGTTGAGCGATCAGTCGATAAAGGAGATGTCACCTCCTATGATCGGGGAGGTACTGATTATGTAAGTGTGAGAATATGAGAAGCATGATGTTTTGGTTTTGGGTTTAGGGGTAAACCCTGCAGGTCGTCATTGATGATGATTTCCCACCAGAATATCAGGTAGCATGTGTGCTGCGAGGCAGTGATTTATCATGAGCAGATAGTCAGTTTGGACTGAGATAGTCGAGGGCCATGCTACACCTAGTTGAGTATAGTCGGGTGTATGGTAGTGGTATCAGTGGGGAGTTCAGTCGAGTTTAGCGGTGCAGAGAGTTTTCTATCCAGGGGGTGTTGAATATGGGAGTGGGTCCTTGTTCTTGGGATGATCCTGGTGTTGGAGCGTTGGTTGATGAGTTGAGGTGAGGGGTACGGTGATTTTATGGTTCAGTCTATGAGCCAGGAATGTTATTGAGCAGTTGAGTTGTTTGGTACTAGATTGGTACGAGATTTGGAACGACTAGAGGCAGACGTGACGAGAAGTTCTTGAGGAGTTCATCAGAGGTTCAGAGTATATGAGGTCGATTCATTTCCGTAAGGGGGATTATCGGGCGTTGTGTAGCACTTTCCGGGGGCAGGTGCGATTTTGCTGGAGAATATAGTTATGGAATAGTTGTGTGCTATTTGGTGACGGTTCGAACCCTAAGTGGGGGAGAACCGGGTGCCGCATGTAAGGAAGCAGAGATTTGTCAGAGCAGTTATAAGTGGAGTATAGAGATATGCGGTAAGAAATCATGAGACCAGAGATGTCGGTGGTCGAGGAAAGGGGTCAGAGTGAGTTAATGCGGGAAGTACTTGTTTGAGAAGGATGAATGTCTCCACGACAGGTGTTTATTAGTCAGGAATCTGGTATTGGTCAGTGTTAGGGCAAGTAGATAAAGAATGATTGGGCAGCCAACTCCCAGGTCGGTATGCGTACCCTTGTTTGGATATTGAGAGGCGGGAAAAAGAGTTTCGGAGAATTATCAGCGTGTTTCGTAACATTAGCGTTTCTTCGTATTGCAGTTGAGAAATTGAATACACCGAAGTTGCGACTTGGGAAAAAAATGAAGATCTCGTTATGGGGTTCATAGGGAATGTATTATTGCATCTATATGGTGATTGGGGCAGGAAATCTGTGGTCATGGCAGGATCTTGTGATGTTCGGTGGGGGTGTTCCGAGGTACCTGGGTATTGATATCTTTATTTCAAGTTATTCGTGAATCTTGAGGCGAGACGACTTGTGGTATATCAGGTATCTATGGATCTATTGAGAGCCCTTCGAGTATGGGCATCCAGGGAGATTACTTGGGAGAGTGGATCTTCACAAGGGTAGGCATCTGTTATGGCGATTGCCTCCAAAGTCTGTGATGAATATTCGAGATGAGTATGGGTAGCCGCCTATGATATTCTGTAGAGCACGAGCTAGTGTAGTCAGAGGGTGCTGTGATACTGTGGGGAGCCGTAGTACTCACTAGTCAGAGGGTGTTGTGATGCTGCGGGGAGCCGTAGTACTCACTAGTCAGAGGGTGTTGTGATACTGCGGGGAGCCGTAGTACTCACTAGTCAGAGGGTGTTGTGACACTGCGAGGAGCCGTAGTACTCACTAGTCAGAGGGTGTTGTGATACCGCGGGGAGCCGTAGTGCTCACTAGATGGCAAGAGAGTGTGATGATGGAATGTTCTCCGATCAGTGTATGATGTGGAAGAATTTTGGGCTTGAGTAGCCCTAGTATTGAGTCTTTGGAGCCTGGATGTTTTACGAGGGGTGAGACTGGGGTCCCCGTCTCTGTCGGGGAATGTGGTGAGATGCGCAAGGGATATGCGCAGCAGAAACCAGAGATCAGAGTGGAAACGATCCTCGGTTGGAATGTATTTTCTTGCATAAGGAAAAGAGAATTTCGTGACTTGCGTGTCACGGGGCCGGGATAGTGATCACGGGGAGGAAGTTAGTGGGATGTTTGGATCATGATTTGGGTGACCTTTGGAAGCTCAGCTATGGAGTCAAAAGCTGACCTAGTGCCCAGTCTCAAAGAGGGATATGAGATGAGCTAGAGCTTATCATGATGATGTCTGAGGACACCTCAGAGGGAGTGAACGATTCAGACGCTCAAATACATGCTTCGGGCATATGTATTAGATGTCGGAGGGTGTTGTGGCACGTATTTATCCTTGGTTGAGTTATTCTATTTCAACAGCCATCATTAGTGCATTGGTATGCCACCCTTTGTGCTGTTGTATGGGAGGAAGTGTCGGACCCTCATTTGCTGAGGAAAGTGTCGATTCGCGGAAGTGGAAGTTGTAGTGAGAATGGATGATTTGGAGTATGATGGTCGAACATTGTGTCTGTGACAACGGTATGGAATGACATCATGATGGGATGTCTGCTGAGGATGCGGAAGGGATTCCACGGGTGTAGAGCCAAGAGTCTCAGGATGGATGTAGGGATGGAGTCTGGGACTCCCAGCTTGATTCTGATCAAGGGCCGTGTGCGTAGTGGTGGTGTCTCCTGGGAATGTTGGAGACGTCATCAGTGTGACGAGTTTTCCTAACCCGGGAGTGCGAAGGTTGGTGCGACATGGGTGTGTGATTGCAAGAAGAGGACTCATGGGAGTTACTCTCGGATTTAAGAATGGGTCTTTCCGTCATTACGGATTGGATAGAATGGGATTCGGATCGGGGATCTGATGGTTCATGGCTTCTAACCCTTATGGGTCGAGTGATTGTTGAGATTTGGGGCAGAGATACTTCATGGGTAATTCTCGGATCGTTGTGTGTGGTCATCAGAGGGTACATCCGGTGCCCGGTTCGACACAATGGTTAGGACACCGTAAGGAAAGGGAAAGTGTATTTGAGTTTCGATGGGTATGCCTTCTAAGATCTGGTCCGATTAAGGCCAGGTGGCACGTTGTGGGAGTAACTCTGGAGTTGAGTTGCTGTAGGCTTCGAGGGCGAAGCCTAATTTAAGTGGGGGAGAATTGTAACATCCCGAAATATCAAGAGTAGATCTGAAGGGCTAAAAGAGTAAATTGGGAAAGAGCGACTCTGCGAGTCCATGTGTGGACTCGGCGAGTAGAGTCGCGACTTGGTCGCGTGTTAAGTGGCCGACTCGGCGAGTCAGTGTATTGGACTCGGCGAGTAGGCGCTGAGTGGAGAAAACCCTAATTCCCGGGGTTGAGCCTTATATAATGATCATTATGTCTTCCTCCCAGCCTCCTTATCACCCATTGAGCCCCAGAAAACCCTAAATCACGAAGAAGCTCCATTGTTGAATGGATTGGAGCTTGGAGGAGTAATTGTGAAGGAATTTTTGGGAGATTGAAGGCTTGGAGCAAGGAGCTTTGTTTGGATTCGAGTCTCATTTCAGTTGGGGCATTCCTTTGAGGTAATATCTCGTTTTTTTGAGTTACCATTTCTTAGATGCATCATTTTGGGGGTGTTGGAGATCATATCTTTGGATGTATTGGAGTTTAGAGGCTAGATCTGAGGTTGCTACCTCAGATCTGGAAGGGAGAAGGTCTAGAGTGCATGAAAGTCCCTGTTTGTGAGTGGTTGATGGAGCCATCTTGTCCCAAATCCGAGCTCAATGTGCAAATGGCTTAGATCTCTTTGGATTCACGTAAAGTTTGCCACTTTACGTGATGGATGAGTGGTAGGAGACTAGATCTAGGTTTTGGAGCAGTTGCATGGCCTGGAATGCTTCGGAATGGATTCAGAACGGTGGTACTCGGCGAGTCACATGGGTGTACTTGACGAGTTGGATGAAGATGGCCTGGAACTCGGCGAGTTGTATGAACAACTCGGCGAGTAGGTTGAAGATAGCCGTAGACTCGGCGAGTCTATTCTTGGACTCGACGAGTCTTGTCGAAGAGTCCCAAATATTTCCTGGTTGAGTCGAGAATTGGTGAGTCAAGGGATGACTTGGTGAGTTGGGTGCGAGTGGACTCAGAGTGGTGGGACTCGGCGAGTCTCGGGGTGACTCGGCGAGTTGAGTCGCAGCTTGAGTGAAGTTCTGATTATGGGAACTCGACGAGTCACAGGGTTGACTCGGCGAGTAGGGTCACTCAGGGGTTGACTTAGACTGAGGACTTTGATTTCGACCAAGGGTTGGCCGTTGACTTTTAGGGTTTGGTTAGCGATGTGGCCTTTGGGCCAAGAGAAAGGTAAAATAGTCTTTTAGCCATAAGAGGGTGTTATGAGAGGATTTATTCTAGTCTCGAGAGTTATATTCATGAGAGTATTTGCCTTACGTGTTAGGCAATGGCGAGTTCGAGATTCAAGTGTGGGGATATCTGCTTTCTGCTTTCCAGGTGAGTCTTCTCACTATACTTTACCTTGAGTAGGTAACCAGAGTTATGTGATCAGAGTATTTGTATGCTATATGTACGTGATGTGTTGTACTGCATTATTTCTATGTGATTTATGCTGTGCATGTTTATAGAGTTGGAACCGGAAGGTTCCCAGATTTAGAACCTGAGGGTTCACAGAGTTTGGGTGCACGGACCCATAGAGTTATAGCCTCGAGTGGCTAATATGTGTTATGTGTGGTATTTTGGGGAACTCACTAAGCTTCGTGCTTACAGTGTTTTGTGTGATGTTTTTCAGGTTTCTTTCAGTATCACGGGACGGCACCGGCTTGATTGTACACACCAGAGAAAGAGTCATATTTTGGAGGATCCTGTTTTTCTATGCAAGTGAAAATGGAGTCATGTTTTGTAAATAGACTATGAATGAGATTTTAAACAAGTGTTTCTAAGAATAAAATGATTATTTTAAATGAAAATTTTGTCTTGAAATTTACGGTGTTACACTTTGTATGGAGTTGGGTATGTGTTAGAGTTGTTGCAACACCACTGTCACTCCCAAACACCTGTTGGTCGTATCTCAAATAAATATAGTTGATTAGGTTATATTTATCCCATATATCATTACATAACTTCCCAGGTTTAACCGTAGTGTTCAACATCAAAATACTTTTGTTTTGTTCTTCTTGTGATACCACTTTTGGTATGAATGTTCTGTTACTAAAATTCTTATAAATACTTAGGTTTTAAAAGTATACTTGTAGTTCAGAGCGGTTCGGCCCCTTAGTGTTTATAGTTGCATACCATGTAAGGTTTGATATACTTACTTCACTATAAAAAATGCTCTGATACCAATCCTTCACACCTCTAAACTGGAACGACGGAAACATTTGGGGGTAGAGGACATCATGTACAATATCACAATAATTGTATAATAGGAATCAAAGCAAACACAACCATTACATTGATAAAGTAGAGTATTTAGATCTGTTCAATACATTTTTTGCATGACATGAAAATAAATAACAAAATATAAAGATCTGACTTTGGAAGGCTGAGTCTTCTAAAAATCCTACATGCGTACCTGTCTGATCGGTTTCTTCAGAATACAAGTGATTTTGAAAGTGTAACAACATTTAAGTTGGTGAGTTCATAAGTATGTTTTTGTGCTGGAAAACTTGTCTTTGTACATTTAAAATACTAGTGTATTTCTCAAGAAAACCCAATATTTTCTATAGTGAAAGTAGTGTAGTCATGTATGTTTCTTGTATTTGTATATTGTATTAGTGTATTTTGTGTTAGAAAAACAATGTATTGTATCTGTATTTGTATGTAAAACCCTTATATGTATTCCTGGATACCACCAATTGTAGTGAAACTAGTGTACTGTATTAGTGTCTGTATAAAACCTTAGTATGAAAACCTAGTATTTAACAATTATATAGTAAGTAGTGTACCATAGTAGTATTTGCATGAAAACAATGTATGAATGCTTGGTTTTTACCAATTGTAGTGTAAAGTAGTGTACCATAGTTTTATTCATGAAAATAAAACCATTTGAAGTAGTGTTAATCCCTGAACAAATGTTTTAGTTATACTTTCGTGAGTTTCATATAACCATGCTAATATGACCTAGTGGCCTCTACGACGTTCTTCACGCGTCGATATTATGCCAGTTGTCACCCCCAGGAATGCTTGCCTATCTGCAGCAAGCAGTTTGGGAATGGGATGGTCAGTCTCGTATAATTATATACACAAACCTCACGCTCTCCATCTGGGATACTTTGGTTATAATTTATAGGACTTGAACCTGTACCCTGGTGGGACCAGGGTACCCGAAGTAGTGCCATACAACCTTGTATTAACTAGTTTATGTGTAGTGCTATAGTATCTTAGTGTTCTCTTGTATTTGAAAATGTATGTATTACTTTGTAGTGTAAAATAATTATTTTAGTTGCATATCCTTGTAGTAGAGAAGTAGAGTAGTGTTTCCCAAACTATACATATTATAGTTTGAATAAAAGTTTTGTTTCTGTGTGTTATTCTTAGCAAGGTAATGTAGTGAATCCCAAACTATACCAATTATAGTTTATACGTATTGTTCTGTAATGTACTGAAAACGTTTTCAATTTATTTGTATGCAAGTAAAATACCCTTATGCTCAACATATTACAAAAGGGTTGAAATATATAAAATATTTTTAGAAGTGTAGCGAATACTCGTTATGAAACAATTGCAAAGGTTTTAAAATATTTAAAATATTTGTATAACATAATAGACCTTGTGTTTGACTTGTATTCCCCCTAAAAATATTAGAAACATTTAAAATGTAGGGGTATGAACTTACCTTGTATGTGCGTTCGAGTTTGGGATAGCGAAACGGTAGAGACGATCCTCGAGTTGATGTACGAGCAAATGATGTTACCATAAAATAATTATAGTCGACGTCATATTTAAATTATTAATGATATTAATTTAAATCAGGGTTAAATACTTAATTAAGTAAAAAAGGGACTTACAAAATTAAAATGGAATAGTTTGGAAGTGTGGAATGGAGTTTCAGATGGGAATAAGCATTCACGGTTGAAAGAATTGGGTTTACAGTTGGATCATATGAACTTATGAAGATTTGAAGGCCACTTGAAGATTTAAAGATGGCTTTGAATGTTCTTGAGGGAAATTATGAAGTTTTGAAGGAATAGGGGCGTAAACACTTGAAGATTGAGAAAAAATGAACTATTCACAGTTGAAGATTGAGAGAACTTTGGGGTAGTTCACGGATGGAAATGACTGAAATGAATGTGTTCTCGTCCAAACACACATATATATAGGGGGTTTACGGCCTAGAGATTCTAGAAGAGTGGTGTTTACAGATTTGAGTCAATGGAATAAGGGTTTATGGCTTGAATTCCACCTCTTTAGGGGTTTACGAATATGATTCCACCTTTTTAAGGTGTTCACAGTTTGGTTTACACCCTTAAGGGTGTTCACAATTTTGGATGTCCCTCATACACATGAGTTTACGGTTTCGACAATTCCAAATCTGTAAACACATTTCAACCTTTTTAAAACATTTGATTAAGTTAAATTTAGCCCCTTAACTTGCACTAGTGTAAGTTAGATTTGTTTTAGCATAATTCTATGTTAAGTATGAAGTTTATACCACCTTATTTCTACATGGTTTCTCCATAATCTTGCATATATGTTAGATAAACACACTTGTAGTTTAGAGCTTTAATACAAAAAATAACAAGTTGTCACAGTTGTACTGCCCCTACCCACACGTTCCAGACATCAGACCTGATTTTTTTCCATTGCAATCAGAAGGGCCATTCAAAGGCCGATTGCCCGACACTAGTATCAGCAGCACCAGTGGCGGCACCAGCTCCATCGACCCTATGGATCACATATTTTCGATAGGGCAAGACAAATACTCCGATGGTGAGGAGTCGAGCCTTCCAGTTAACCGTTGAGGAGGTGCGTGTTGCACTCGATGTGGTGACGTGTATGTTTTCTTCTCCCAAGCTTTTATTATATTTCGTTTATGATATTTATGTATATGTTTTATGTGCTGTTTAGGATCGTTCCATGTGAATGGTATCCTAGTCCAAGTGTTATTCGATTCGGGAGCTACCCGATCGTTTGTCTCTCTTGACCTTAGCAAGAGGTTCCCTGAGTCCTCGGACATGTTGGATTACCATTTAGAGGTTGAGATTGCTGATGACCGATCAGTACGGGCATCAGAGGTTTTTAGAGATTGTGTTTTGACACTGTATGAGGAGCGCTACCTTGTAGACTTGGTTCCCATCTCGTTGCATGGAAACAAGGTTATCATCGGCATGGACTGGTTAAGCCCTAATAGGGCAGTGATCGAGTGTGCGCAACAGTTGGTACGGGTCAGGACCCCAAGAGGGGGAGAGTTGATGATTCATGGCGAGAGGCGACATCATGGACCAAATTTATGCTCAGCAGCGAGGGCTAGGCGCTACCTTCAGCAAGGATGCAAAGGGTATGTCACGTACGTTATAGAATCCCGAGAGGCGAGTAAGGCGGCTGTGAGTGACGTACCGATGGTACGAGAGTACTTGGACATATTCCGTAGAGGCAGGTAGAGTTCAGGATCGACCTAGTTCCTGGTGCGGCTCTGATAGCCAAGGAACCATATTGGTTGGCTCCTCCTGAGATGCAGTAGTTGTCTACACAGTTGCATGAGCTATTAGACAAGGGATTCATTAGCCCGACTAGTTCACCCTGGGGAGCCCCGATTCTATTTGTAACACCGTAAATTTCAAAACAAAATTTTCAAATTTTATAAAACATAATTCACTTAATATTCATAAAACAACCATATTTGAACATTCAATCCAAGTAATACAAAAATCCCAAGATCTCAAAATCATAAATCCCATGCGTGTGTACTGATCAAGCCAGCGCCTTCCCACGGTCGTCACTAGTACCTGAAACAAATAACACCAAACACTGTAAGCACAAAGCTTAGTTAGTTCCCCAAAATACCAGATATAACACATATTAGCCACTCGAGGCTATAACTCTGTGGGTCCGTGCACCCAAACTCTGTGAACCCTCAGGTTCTAACTCTGTAAACATGCACAACATAAATCACAAAAAATAATGCAGCACAACACATAACACATAAATATAGCGTACAAGCACTATATCACATAACTCTATTTACCTACTCAAGGTAAAGTATAGTGAGAAGACTCACCTCGCGTATCTCGGTAATTCGTAAATCCTTGAAATCACTAGTGCTCGATCTCCCGAGCTATAGTCCTCCTATAACACAATACATTTCTAATTAACACTTTCCCAACTAAGGTTGACTATCCCTTAACAAGTCAACATAGGTCAACACTGGTCAATGGTCAACGGTCAACTTTGACCGCACTCGGCGAGTGCATTATAGCGACTCGACGAGTCTATACGCATACACTGATTTCCCTGGGATCCTCACTTGACACGACGAGTATTCTCCTAACTCGACGAGTTCCACCTGGCATGAGTTGTAGGGCCTCCACAACTCAACTCGCCAAGTCTCAAGAACAACTCGGCGAGTCCTAGCTTGACTCAGTCCACCTGTCAACCCACTCTGACTCTCCCTGACTCACTGAGTCAATCCCTCAACTCGGCAAGACCACTCGCTGAGTGGTGCTGGGCAATCTTCATGCTACTTGATAGCTTCATTTTATTTACTTATTTTTATAGTTTATTTTAGTACATTTCATTCTCATTTTAGTTAACTTTCATGCATATTTTCCCTTTTGTTATTTTTATGACCATTTCGGGGTACTTTCTAGTTTCTTGAGCATTATTGCAGATTTTCTTGGAAACTAGCGGGGCGGCACTCTTGCGAGGCGATTGGGCTTGAAGGGAATTGGAGATTTCATGTTTGATGGCTATGAAGGTGATTCATGGGGTGGACTTGTCAATTGCTTGAAGGCTTGGAAGAATTGAGCTTTAAATTTGAAAGATGCGGGGGAACATTCAAGCGTATGAAAATTATTAATCGGGCGAGTTCACGAGCTTTGGAGGATTTGGAGAGGTCAAATTGGGCTTTAAATGAAGAAAAACTTGAAGAAAATGGGCTAGGAGGTGATTGGATTCGATCTGGGCTAGTGGGATATGATTTAGAGGCCCAAAATCTCAAAGAAGCCCATGTCAGGCACCACCCGCGCAACAGCACGCGGGTCGCGCAAGGCCCTGCAGGGGCAATTTCGGGAATTCTTCTTTTGAGCTATTTGAGGAAGGTTGGTGCCCATCTTTTGCAGACTCTTGGACATCCGATTTTTGAAGATTCTCTCTGGAGTTTTGGAGACTTTTGAAGGCCAAGAACCCTTGAAGAACATCATATTTTTACCTCTTGATTCTTGCTTAATGTTTGGTACAAATTTCTCTAACTTTGTTTCTTTGTGTTTAGCCATGCTTGGCTAAACTAATCTTGGTTGACTTTTGTTTAATCCTTTGAACTTTTGTTGAATGTTGAAGAATCCATGAACATGTTCTTGAATCTTTATGGAAATGTTTTGTGTTTTAACATCTTATCATTACTTGTATGTTTTAGTTCATGAGTTTAAATGTGTTTGTGGTGATTAGTTGGCTAATTTCTTGATTAAGTAAAGGATCCTCAAATTAGCAAGCAACAAATGATTTTTGTGTTGTTTTTACTTCACACAATCATAAAAACATTTCCTCCAACATGGTGGTGAAAGCATTTGACCCCTCTTGGATTTGGTGACTTTTTGGTTCTAAATGCTAGTTGACTTTCACTAATTACATGCTATTTGGAATTAGTGACTTTGACCAAGGAAATTGTTATGAGCTTCTCTAGCCATTTCAACAATTAAGAAAAGTCTAGGTAATCTCAAGCTTCTTGGATTACTATAGTCAAATTGAGGATTTAAAACAAGTATTGCACCATTGAATTCTAATGATATGTTCATCAAAAGTCAAAGTGAGAAAACTTTAAGTCAACCATCTTTCCCTTATTGATTTTACATCAAATTCTTATTTTTATTGCAATTGTCTATTTAAATCATAGTTAATTCTAGTTAGCTTCAAGTATTTCAAAACACCAAAACCCCCCATTTTATTTTTATTGTTATTTTACAAGTATTTTTACAAAGAGATTTTTCATAGAGTTAGAAATTGAACCAATCTCCATGGATTCGATCCCTTTACCACTATACACTATTTAGTGTGTAACATTTAGGGTTATTATTTGTGTTGGCCTCGACAACCACCACTACTCGTCGAGTCTGTTCTTCGGACTCGGCGAGTCCATGCCATGCAACGACTCAAACTCACTCCTGAGGTCAGATCTTTTCCACTAACTCATAGATCCAGTCCTTCCAAGCTTATTTATCACATAAAGTTGCTATCTTGATGTACATACAACATCTATATGACCATATATGATGATTTAGCCCCAAATACCACAACTCAAGGTCATAACCTCCATTGCTCTTCATAAAGTTTGATGAGTGAGGCTCTCTGGACCTCTATGGATCCAGATCCAAAGCCTCATCACTAGAAAGGGACTATTTGGGCATCAAATCAACCCAACAAAGGCCACAAGAAACCCTAAATCCAAATATACTTCATAAAACAGAAGATGAGCTGAATTAATACCTCAAGTGTGATGTTCTAAGCTTCAAATCCACAGTATAACAACCTCCTTTGCTTCCTCTTGGTTAGGACCTCCTTCTTCTTGCTAAACAACACCGCAAAGCACAAGAATGGCTTCCTTTCTCTCTCAAAACGCTCAAGCACTCTAGGGTTTCTCTCTATGGATTGGTGAGCACAAATAACGGCCATAAGGCCCTTTAAATAGGTCTCAAACCATGGGAATTAGGGTTTCATTACACAGTGTGGACTCGCCGAGTCCACTCTTGGACTCGCCGAGTCCCGACGCGAATCCGCGTCCAAAATCGTGATCCTACTCGACGAGTTTGAGCTCCAACTCGCCGAGTTCACTCACAATTCTCCAAAAATACACCAATTATAAATACCTGGAAATTCCGGGTTGTTACAATTCTCCCCCACTAGAACTAGACTTTACCCTCGAAGTCTCGCTCTGCAAATAACTCCGGATGTTGCTCGTGCATCTCACGCTCCGGTTCCCAAGTCATCTCGGACCCCTTCCGATGCTGCCACTGAACCAAAACCAAAGGTACCTCCTTGTTCCTCAGAACTTTGATTTTCCGATCTCTGATTGCCACTGGTCTCTCAGCATAATTCAGGCTCGCATCCACCTGAATATCCTCTAATGGAACCACCGCCGACTCATCGGCTATACACTTCCGCAATTACGACACATGGAAAGTGTCGTGAATCTGCCCCAACTCTACTGGCAAATCCAAACGATAGGCTACCCTGCCTACCCTCGCAACTACCCGAAATGGTCCAATATATCGGGGCCCCAACTTGCCCCTCTTCCTGAATCGGATCACTCCTTTCCAAGGAGAGACCTTCAGGAGCACAAAGTCGTCGACATGGAACTCAAGTTCGGACCAGTGTCTGTCCGCATAACTCTTCTGTCGACTCTGAGCAGTCAGTAACCTCTGTATGACCTGCTGGATCTGCTCTGTTGTCTGAAGTACGATCTCAGTGTTGCCCATAACACGTTGTCCGACTTCTCCCCAGCAAGTGGGGGTCTGACACCTCCTCCCATACAACAGCTCAAAGGGTGGCATACTGATGCTCGAATGATGGCTGTTGTTGTAAGAAAACTCGGCCAAGGGCAAATACGTATCCCAACTTCCCCTGAAATCCAATACACATGCTCGGAGCATGTCCTCGAGCTTCTGAATCGTCCACTCACTCTGTCCGTCTGTCTAGGGGTGATATGCGGTACTAAAATGCAACCTAGTACCCAACTCCTCATGAAACTTCTTCCAGAATTTGGAAGTGAAACGTACATCCCGGTTTGAGATAATCGAGATCGGCACCCCATGCCGAGATACTACTTCCCTCACATACATCTCTGCTAACTTCTCTGCGGAAGAACTCTCGCTGATAGTAAGGAAGTGAGTGCTCTTCGTCAACCTGTCCACAATCACCCAAATTGCATCAACTCCCCGAGCAGTCCTTGGCAATTTGGTGATGAAATACATGGTGATCTGTTCCTACTTCCATTCAGGAACCTCCAACGGCTGCAACTTACCATGCGGTCTCTGGTGTTCGGCCTTAACCCTACGGCAGGTTAAGCACCTCTCAACAAACCACAGAACATCCCTCTTCATACAGGGCCACCAATACTCCCTCCTCAAATCCAAATACATCTTAGTGGCCCCAGGATGGATCGAGAATTTCGACCGATGAGCCTCTTCCATCAAAATGGTATGCGTTCCTCCCACAAACAGTACCCAAATACGCCCCTGAAAAGTCATAAGCCCCCGACCATCGGTAACGAACTCCGATACCAACCCAACAACTCGCTCTCTCTTCTGGTTTTCCGACCTCACTGCCTCAGCCTGTGCTCCTCGAATGGTGTCCAACACCGGAGTCATCACGGTCAATCGCAAACATACATCTCGCAACGGGGCGCTCTCCGCCCTGCGACTCAGGGCGTCGGCTACCACATTAGCCTTGCCCGGAGGGTACAGGATCTCACAATCGTAATCCTTAACCACATCCAACCACCTCCTCTGCCGCGTATTTAGGTTGGGCTGATCCATTAAATACTTCAGAATCTTATGGTCCGTGTATATCGTACACCGAACCCCATACAAATAGTGGCGCCAAATCTTGAGGGCGAACACCACTGCCCCCAACTCTAGGTCATGGGTGGGATACCTCGTCTCATGAGGCTTCAACTGCCTCGATGCATATGCTATCACATACCCTCTCTGCGTTAGCACCTCTCCCAATCCCAAGATCGATGCATCATAGTTTACAAAAAAGTCCTCCATTCCCTCCGGGAGGGCTAACACCGGGGCCTCGCATAACCTTTGGTGAAGTGTCTCAAAGGAGGCCTACTGCTCGGGGCCCCATGAAAAAGCGACACCCTTCCGGGTCAAGCTAGTGAGTGGCACTGCGATCTTAGAGAAATCCTTGATAAATCTCCGATAATAACCGGCCAGCCCTAGAAAACTCCTAATCTCGGAGGGTGACCTCGGCACCTCCAAACTCATCACCGCCTCAACTTTGGCCGGATCGACCAATATCCCTTCCTGGTTAACAAGATGTCCTAGGAACTGGACCTCTCGCAACCAAAAATCACACTTGGAGAATTTGGCATAAATCCTTTTCGATCTCAGAACTCCGAGGATCTCCCTCAAATGCTCCTCATGCTGCTCTCTAGATCTCGAATATACCAAAATGTCATCAATGAATACAATCACCGACCGATCCAACATCGGCCTGCACACCCGGTTCATGAGATCCATGAACACTGTCGGGGCATTGGTGAGTCCGAAAGGCATCACCACATTCTGGACGTCCTCATCTCGCACCCTTACCTGATTGTATCCATACCTCAAATCGATCTTGGAGAACCAAGATGCTCCCTGCAACTGGTTGAACAAATCGTCGATCCTCGGTAACAGGTAACGGTTCTTGACCGTCAGCTTGTTCAACTCCCGATAATCAATGGACATCCGGTGTGAACCATTCTTCTTCTTGACAAACAGAATAGGCGCTTCCCACGGCGAGCTGCTCAGCCGAATAAACCCTTTCCCCAACAGCTCCTGAAGCTGCGAGGATAACTCTTGCATCTCTGGAGGTGCAAGGCGATAAGGCACCTTAGCGATAGGCACGCCCCCTAGACCAAATCAATACCGAACTCTACTTGCCTCACGGGAGGCACACCCGACAACTCCTATGGAAAGACATTCGGGAACTTACGCATTATAGGAACCTCCTCCACCGATCTCGGTCTCTTGGAATCAACCCGCGTATCTGACACATACACCACAAAACCCTTACAGCCCTGCTGTAGACACTGCCTCACCCTAGCGGCCGAACAAAATGTTGATCCAGAACGGGTACCCTCGCCGTACACTGTAAGAAGTCCCCCACTAGGGTCTCGTATGGTCACTAGCTGTCACTCGCAGTCGATAACCACACCGAACCTGCTCAACCAGTCGATGCCCACAATGACACAGACATCCCCCATGGCAATAGGAACCAAATCAATCGAGAACTCAACACCGAAAATCTCGAGTACGCACCCACGGATCACCTCCGTGGCATATATCACCTTCTCGTCAGCTATGGAAACTCTCAAAGGCCAACTCAGCATCTCGCGACTAACACTGATGTGATGACTAAAAGCCAAAGATACAAAAGACCGACTCGCACCCGAGTCAAATAATACCAAGGCAGGTACAAAATTCACAAGAAAAGTACCTACACATAACATAATATAAGCATAATACCTCAACATTACAATACATACATGAAATAATACATACCAGCCACGACATCGGACGTTGCGCGGACCTCCTCCGTGGTCAACTGAAACGCTCTCCCACGTGCCCTCGGCGCCTCGGCCTTCACTGGCCGACTCTCAGTAGCTCTGATGGCGGTAGGGGCAGATCCCTGAAGTGCTCCCTGAGCTGATCCCCGCAACTGCGGACATTCCGCCTTCCGGTGTCCGGTCTGGTTGCAGTGAAAACATACTGCAAACCCCTTGGGGCAGTCCTTGGCCATATGCCCCTCCTTGCCACATTTGTAGCAAGATCCATCTCTACATACTCCATCATGACTCTTGCCGCACTTTCCATAAGTGCGACCCTTCTGGCTCCCTGATTTGGGATCAGCGGGCTTGGCCCGCTTGGCTGCCGGCTGGAATTGTGCCGGTCGCCGATCCCTCCCCTGAGACTCAGCCTCCTCCCTAGCCTGAGTCTCCAGCTCGATCTCCCTCTTCCGGGAAATTTGCTTGAAGCTCAGCAAATGTCTGGTATGAGGAGTTTGCCATGAACTCCCGAATGTCTCGCCTCAAGATACTCAAATACCGAGTCATACGTGCCTGCTCAGTGGACACGTGCTCAGGGCAGAACATCACCCTCTCGTGGAACATCCTCGTAATCACCGTAACAGACTCAGTGCCCTGCTTGAGGGTCAGAAACTGCTGGGCCAAACGCTTCCTCTCCACCTGGGGAACATACTCATCTTGGAACATGGCAGTGAACCTCTCCCAGGTCACTGCCGCAAGCTCAGCAGGCGAAAAGTGCGCTGTCACAAACTTCCACCAGTCCTTTGCTCCCAAGCGAAGCTGGTTCAGCGTGAACCGTACTCTCAAATGCTCAGGAGATGAGCAAGTGAAGAAACACCCCTCCATGTCCGAAATCCATCTCATAGCCTCCACCGGGTCCTGGGTCCCATCAAACTCTGGTGGTTTCGTGTTGATGAACTCCCGGAACAGCAACGCATCACCACCCTGCGGCCGCGCAGTAGCAACAGCTGCGGTAGCTGCCACAACAACAGCCTCAGAAAGAGCAGCATAATGCTCGTCGAAAGTCTTAATCAACGCAGTCTTAATAGACTCGAACATCTCTGGTACCTCTGCCCTGATGACCCCAGCCACCTCCTCGTGAATGATCTGACGGATCTCCTCATCACTATCCCCGACGCCCTCCGGGATATGATGTGTCCTCACCATGATCAATCTCTGAAATACACCATATGATAAATTAGAATCCTCTCGAGAATACTCACAATCAACAAATCATCCCTCCTTGATCCTTGGCATTCCGAAGATTCTTACTCGGACCGTACACCGCCCCGGTGCTTTCAGTAGTACGGGCCCAATACTACTATCCACACCGTTTCGGTATACACCCCAAATCCTCCTCTTCAAATCCAAATTTCCAAGTACTCTATCACTTTCTAACAGATCTCTCATAAGCTCCTCGCTGCTACCTATTCTCTCTCAAGCATCTCATAGCAGCTCACCTCTCCCTAGGCTAAGGCATCACAAATCAGGGCACTCTAGTCCTAATAGGAATACCTAGACTACTTTAGCAAGAGAATACATCATAACAATCTCATAAACATATAATATAAGGGTATTTTGGGAAATCACCGTTCGGGCGCTGACTGATCGTACACACGTTTCTCCTCTGAATTTCTCTAGAAATCTTTTACTTTCAGAAAATTTGGTTTTATTTTTGAAAATATTTTCCAAATCCTCAGTTTGAGTTCAAATACTCCTGAAGGTGTACCCGAATCCCTCAAACCAAGGCTCTGATACCAACTTGTAACACCGTAAATTTCAAAACAAAATTTTCAAATTTTATAAAACATAATTCACTTAATATTCATAAAACAACCATATTTGAACATTCAATCCAAGTAATACAAAAATCCCAAGATCTCAAAATCATAAATCCCATGCGTGTGTACTGATCAAGCCGGCGCCTTCCCACGGTCGTCACTAGTACCTGAAACAAGTAACACCAAACACTGTAAGCACAAAGCTTAGCGAGTTCCCCAAAATACCACATATAACACATATTAGCCACTCGAGGCTATAACTCTGTGGGTCCGTGCACCCAAACTCTGTGAACCCTCAAGTTCTAACTCTGTAAACATGCACAACATAAATCACAAAGAATAATGCATCGCAACACATAACATATAAATATAGCGTACAAGCACTGTATCACATAACTATATTTACCTACTCAAGGTAAAGTATAGTGAGAAGACTCACCTCGTGTATCTTGGTAATTCGTAAATCCCTGAAATCACTAGTGCTCGATCTCCTGAGCTATAGTCCTCCTATAACACAATACATTTCTAATTAACACTTTCCCAACTTAGGTTGACTATCCCTTAACAAGTCAACATAGGTCAACACTGGTCAATGGTCAACTGTCAACTTTGACCAGACTCGGTGAGTGCACTATAGCGACTCGGCGAGTCTATACGCATGCACTGATTTCCCTGGGATCCTCACTTGATACGACGAGTATTCTCCTAACTCGACGAGTTCCACCTGACATGAGTTCTGGGGCTTCCACAACTCAACTCGCCGAGTCTAAAGAACAACTCGGCGAATCCCAGCTTAACTCAGTCCACCTGTCAACCCACTCTGACTCTCCCTGACTCACTGAGTCAATCCCTCAACTCGGCAAGACCACTCGCTGAGTGGTGCTGGGCAATCTTCATGCTACTCGCCAAGTCTGTTCTTCGGACTCGGCGAGTCCATGCCACGCAACGACTCAAACTCAGTCCTGAGGTCAGATCTGTTCCACTAACTCATAGATCCAGTCCTTCCAAGCTTATTTATCACGTAAAGTCGCTATCTTGATGTACATACAACATCTATATGACCATATATGATGATTTAGCCCCAAATACGACAACTCAAGGTCATAACCTCCATTGCTCTTCATAAAGCTTGATGATTGAGGCTCTCTAGTCCTCTATGGATCCGAATCCAAAGCCTCATCACTATAAAGGGACTATTTGGGCATCAAATCAACCCAACAAAGGCCACAAGAAACCCTAAATCCAAATATACTTCATAAAACAGAAGATGAGCTGAATTAATACTCAAGTGCGATGTTCTAAGCTTCAAATCCACAGTATAACAACCTCCTTTGCTTCCTCTTGGTTAGGACCTCCTTCTTCTTGCTAAACAACACCACAAAGCTCAAGAATGGCTTCCTTTCTCTCTCAAAACGCTCAAGCACTCTAGGGTTTCTCTCTATGGATTGGTGAGCACAAATGACGGCCATAAGGCCCTTTAAATAGGTCTCAAACCCTGGGAATTAGGGTTTCATTACACAGCATGGACTCGCCGAGTCCAGACGCGAACCCGCGTCCAAAATCGCGATCCTACTCGGCGAGTTTGAGCTCCAACTCGCCGAGTCCACTCACAATTCTCCAAAAATACACCAATAATAAATACCTGGAAATTCCGGGCTGTTACACTATTTGTGAAGAAGAAGGATGGGTCGCATTGGATGTGTATAGATTACTAGGAGCTGAACAAAGCAATGGTGAAGAACTGTTACCCACTCTCGAGGATTGATGATCTCTTCGACCAGCTACAGGAGGCATCTCAGTTTTCCAAGATAGATTTACGCTCAGGCTACCATCAGATGAGGGTCAGAGACTAGGACGTACATAAGACTGCTTTCCAGACTTGCTATGGCCACTACGAGTTCGTGGTGACGCCCTTTGGGCTCATGAATGCTCCTGTCACGTTCATGGACCTAATGAACCACATATGCAGACCGATGTTAGATTGGTCTGTGATAGTTTTCATTGATTATATCTTGGTTTACTCCAAGGCACAGGGGAATCATGAGGAGAACTAACGAGAGGTTTTGAATACCCTGAGGAGGGAGAGCTTGTACGCCAAGTTCTCCAAGTATGAGTTCTGGTTGCACGAGGTATAGTTTCTTGGGCACCTTGTCAACCAGAACGGTATTTTGGTTGACCCAGCCAAAGTGGAGGCCATAATGAGATGGGAGGTTCCGAAGTCTCCATCTAAGATTTGGAGTTTCTTGGGATTGTCAGGCTATTATCAGAGATTCATTCAGGACCTCTCCAAGATAGTCGTACCCTTGTCCCGATTGACGAAGAAAGTTGTGGTCTTTCGCTGGGAGCCTGAGCAGCATGCAACGTTTGAGAGATTGAGACAGAGACTATGCGCGACGCCAATCCTAGCCCTGCTAGAGGGCGTGGAGGATTTTGTGGTATATTGTGATGCTTCTATTTTAGGGTTGGATGCAGTATTGATGCAGGGATGGCACGTTATCGCCTATGCCTCGAGGCAGTCGAAGCCTCACGAGGCGAACTACCCAATGCAAGATCTGGAGTTGGGGGGGTGTAACACCCATTTATTTATTAGTTAAATAAATAAATTAGTGAACGAATGGTAGCCTAAAATAAATAAATAAATGTATAGAAGCCCTAAAATCAAGAATAAATGAGCAAGGCATTAGTTCGAGGAGTTAAAAGTTATAATTATAGAAGTTGAGGGATGAATTGTAATTCACGAGTTAGTTTGTAAAGAATGTTGGAAGTTGAGAGTGATTTGGTAATTCTGGTGTTAATTTGAAATAAAATCATGAAGGAAGGGGTTAAAGTGTAAGTATTGGATCCAACTTAAGAATAAATTATGGAGGAGGGGCTGTTTAGTAATCTTGGGGTTTATTATGAAAGGAATTTTAAAAGTCGGGGTCTAAAGGGTAATTAGTGGATTAGATTTGAAAGTCCAAGGGGAGGGACCAGAATTGTAAGTATGGCAAAAATGTTTATGGATCGGGTATATAACTCCTTCAGTCGTCAACCCTAACCCGAAAAGAAGAGGCAGCCGTCACCCACCCTTATGCCTCCCTCCAGCCGCCATTCACTTCCTTCTTCATCTCCGACCTAGCGCCGCCATCTCCCCTCCGCTGTCAACAATCAGTGTACCGGCGAAGAGAAGATCAATGCATCAATGTCGTGTTAATCGGGAGGAGCGGGAGAGTGTGGATTGTGGAAGTCGTGACTGCTGCCGGTGTTACGTCAGTCGGTGACGGAGGAGCAGTTCATCTCCATCGCACCTGCTTCACTCCATTCTTTTCTCTCCCTCAGTTCGTTGATATTCCATAGTCCCTCCATGCCTCCTTCTTCTTATTCTGTCGACTGTCGCTGTTTTATCTCGTCACCACCAACCGTCGTGGGTGGTGGCTGCGAGTTTGGGTGGATGTGTGATGTTGCTTCGAGATTCATGTGACTATTGGCTTGCTGTCACTGGGAGCGAGCTCCTAAAGACCACCCCCTTCGTGTGTGCTGCTGCCTAACGCCGTCAAGACTGCCGCTGCCACCTTTCTATGGTGTTGCTGTCGCCATTCGCCACCAGGAGGGTGGTTGGACCTGGTTGCAAGCAAGAAAAGAGTGTGGGTGTTTGTTCTTTCTATACTTTGTGTTGTGTGTAGCTTGTTGGCCGGAAAAGTCGCTGCCACCACTGTGAGGTGGTGGCTGCCACCATAAACCGCCTTGGATGCGTGTTGATGTAATTAGTGTGTGTGTTTATTCTTGGTTAGGGCATTGTAAACTGTAATTAACTAAAGTATAATGAAAGAAATTGAAAACCACCACCTTCGGGTGGTGGCTTCCGCCACCGGCCACCATGTCGGGTGGCGGTGTGCTTTGATGGTGTTTGGACTCGTTTGGATGATTAGACAAAGGACTAAAACCCTAATGGGCCTTGAAACCCTATTGGGCCTAACAAAGCTTAAGGGGCTCTAATGGACCCAATAAAACCCTAATGGGCTTAATAATATGTTAGTGGGCTTGATAGGCCCGATAAAGCCCTAATTGACATAAAAGGCCAACAAATTGATAAATGGGCTAATATTTGGTTGGAAACCTTAATGCCATCAAAACCCTAATTTTGGGGAATTAATCGAGACACACGAGAATTATGTAATAACTTGGAATATTAAATAATAAACTTTGGCAGAAATTAATCTAAGCAATAATGGACTTAATGGATTAAGTCCTTAATTGATTAAGTCCCTGGTGTGTTAAGTCCTTAGTGGGTTAAGTAAGAAACACTTAACCTTAGTTATCATTTGATGTGAAACCCTAGTTTCACTTGGGCCTTGTATTGGGCCATCCGAGAATAATCAAATGGACTAGAGTAATTAGTTGGGCGTTAGGGTAAGGCCCATATGAAGGATTGGGCCCAATTTGGAAAATTAGGCCATAGATGGGCCATAGTTGGGGCTTAGATGGTTGTATGATATTGGGCCCTAGAATGATACATGTTGGACTGGACTGATCAATTGGGCCATATGATGGACTTTGATCCCTAGTTTACTTTGGGCCTATGGATTGGGCCTTGGGCTTGGGAAAGCCAAGCTAGGGGTAATGTAGTAATTACCCAAAGCATGTCTTTTTAGTTATGTGTTAGAACCCAATTATTAATTGGGTGTTATTTGGTGTTGACAGTTCGGGAATCTGTCAGCCAGCAGCTGGGGTGGAGTCTACGGGACTTCAGCAGTGTGGGATTGTGTCTGCGGGACTTCAGCAGTGTGAGGTGAGTTTCCTTCCAGTAGGAACAGATCTAAGGCCACAATGTCGGCCAGTTTAGTAGCAGTAGTTTCCGGATTTCGGTCTGATGCAGTTGTTAGTTTGTTTGATGCCTTCGTGGCTCAGACAGGATTTATGTGTTAAGTGTTATGGGCTACGGCCTGACGTAGTATGCAGTATATGAGTTTATGATCATGTGTGTTATGCTATTTGATATGTGTTTTTGCTATGCTATGCTATGCCCAGTCAGTTCCGGACTTCGGTCTGATGCAGTTAGTTCCAGACTTCGGTCCGATGCAGTTAGTCCCGGACTTCGGTCCGATGCAGGGGACAAGGTCCCAGTCAGTTCCGGACTTCGGTCCGATGCAGTTAGTTCCGGACATCGGTCCGATGCAGGGGACAAGGTCCCAGTCAGTTCCGGACTTCGGTCCGATGCAGTTTCCGGGCTTCGTCCCGATCCAGTGGGCAAGGCCCAATATGTGTTTATATGTTATTGTATGGTATGTGGTAGTTTGGGGGAGCTCACTAAGCTTCGTGCTTACAGTTTCAGTTTTGGTTTCAGGTACTTCGTGTCTAAAGGAAAGGAGCCGGCTTGATCGCAGCGCATCACACTATGGTTTTCCGCAAATGAGATCTTTGGGATTACCCTCTGATATTATTTTATGATAATACGTTTGATTAATTCTACTTTGGTTTTGACATGACATGATATTACGAATGTTTTATTACATTGTTGGTTTTATCATGATGTATTTAAAAATGAAATTTTTGGCCTGTATTTTTGGGACGTTACAAGTTGGTATCAGAGCCTTGGTTTGAGGGATTCGGACATGCTCTCGGGTGTGTCTGAACTCAAACTAAGGGCTTGGTATGAAAGTTTTCAAAAGTAAAACCATTTTATAAAAAGGAGTTTTGAAAGGAATCTGAAAAGAGAAAGGAAATTTGAAAAGAACAAGGTGTGTGATGTGTGCAATCAGCCGAGCTCAAGTAAGTTTTCCCCAATATATCCATACATGTTATGAGATGTTATGATATGATATGATTATGAGGACTCCATGCTAGATTAGGGCTAAGGATCTAGGAGGATGCCTTATATGCCTATTATTTGTGCTTGTAGACTTGAATGCTAGTACTGATAAGTCAGTGATAGGATAGCCTGTTTAGGTTATGCCTGATTGTATGAGCCTTTTAATTGCATGTACAGATTCCTGATTAGAGGATAAAATGATTTAATTGGAATATGATGGTTAGATTTTCCATTGTCTGAATGCTGCTTGCTTTGTGCTTTGTGGGAATCTTAGTAATGTGAGTTAGCTATTACGTGAATATGCTAAGTCACATGTGGCACGGGCTGGATAATCTCAGAGTGATAGATTTGACCCTATTGCGCAGCTCTCGTTTGAGTCTAACCGTTATAGGGATGAGTCTGTTACTTGAAGGATTATCTGATCTCTGTTGCATGTGGCTATATTCATGAGGTAGCTAGTTGACATTACTGGGAATCTTTCAGCAGTTGAGGACTAGGTGAGTTTGGGAACCTAGGGAAGCCTAGGATATATTCCAGTGAGTTAGTAGTGAGGCTCAGTTAGACTTGGGTGTACCAGTTGAGGAAGTGACTTGGAGAATCCGGGAGGATTGCTGAGGAAAGTATGGATAGGTGTGGAAGGTAGTATTGGTCCCGTACTACTGAAAGCACAGGATCCATACTCGAATCCGTGAGAGTCTTGGAGAATGTAAGAAGCTTCAGGGAAGAGTTTGTGACCCAATTTGGGGGACCGAGGGTGTTCCAGTTGTTGCAGCTTAGCCATTGGCAAGCGAGCTAGTGCGCGTGAAAGGGTGTCAGACCCTGAAGGATATGATTTCCAAGAGTTGCAGATGCGAGATTGCTTTGGAGCACCTTAGAAAGAGAGGTGTGTACTAGGTGCGTATAGTAGAGGGTCCCGGGAAGAGACCCATGACTTCTGAACATCAGGTGAGAGGCCAGCAGGGTCTGAGTCATTGCAGTGCGTACGAGAAGGTACACAAGGGGGTTTGTCACTCCAAGGGTTTAGGCTGCTACAGAGTAGCAAGATTGGTCATATCAGTAGAAGGTGACCAGTATTTCCCCAGATGTTGCGAGTATGTCATCTTCTATTGCTACGAGATGGATGTTGGGGATGCGTATCGCGTTGGAATTGCGAGTGAGTTTGGATAAGTTAGATCTCGGGTCGGTTTCCTGCTAGTGTTTGGGTTATCAAGGATCATATATGCCATCCTTCATGCCGAAAGGTCCTTGATGAACCCAAATAGGGGCGCATCTTGCGGAGTGGCTTCCGCGCATACCATTATCATTTCAGATCTTTGTCGGGATCTATGCAGGAGTATTATTTAGAGGATACTCGATCAGGGTTGGAGTGATTGTTCTCCAATGAAGTCAGTGTTCAGAGGTTCTATCATTGTTTAGGTATGGTCGATAATTGTTTATGGATGAACCTTGGAGTTCAAGGCACTACCGTTGCGAGGATAGAACTGGTGACAGGAAGAGGGTAGTGTCAGTTGCGGGTGTTAGATGCATAAGTGGCTGGTCACTGGATGTTCAAGAGAATTGTGTTTTCGCATGAGTTATGTTCGGTTAGAGTTTAGTGGTACTGCAAGATTGGAAATGAGAACGAGAATTCGTCAGCTAGAGTGAAGATTGATACCTTCAATTGACAGCATGGGAGATGGATTGAGGTGTTAGATTGGACCAGATTTCAAGAGTACTCTTCAATATTTCAGATGATGGACGATCTTAAGGTTTGATTGGTGATGGATCGCTAGCACTGGTAAGTACAGGCTATCATCAAGGGGATACCAGGAAACAGGAAGGATTGGAAATCCTTCAATTCTTGTGTGCAGTGAATACTTAGTTGAAGCTAAGTGGGGGAGAGACTTTTATAAATCTCTCCAAATGTGAATTCTGGTTGCACGAGGTGCAATCTATTGGGCACCTTGTCAACTAGAAGGGTATTCTAGTTGATTCGGCTAAGATGGAGGCCGTGATGCAGTGGGAGATTCCGAGGTCTCCATCTGAGATTCGGCATTCCCTAGGTATAGTGGGTTATTACCGGAGATTTACATGGGACTTCTCCGAGATTGAGGTTCCTTTGAACCGACTGACCAAGAAGCCGATGGCCTTTCGTTGAGGGCCTGAATATCAGGTAGCCTTCAATACTCTCAGTCAGCGGTTTTGCGAGGCACTGATTCTCACCCTGCCAGAGGGTGTAGATGATTCCGTGGTTTACTGTGACGCTTTTCTCATAGGCATGGGTACGGTACTGATATAGTGGGGTCATATGATAGTAGGTTTCGGGAATCAGGTTAGAGTTCTGGTTAGGACTCAAGTTTAGTGGTGTGTTAGTTCGAGTGCGTGTTCGACCCGGTTTGGAGAGTGTTGTAAGTCTACGGGTGTAGCCGTAGCATTCACTAGCAGTCAGATAGTGATAGAGTGTTGTGAGACTGCGGGTGTAGCCCATCATTCACTAGTTTGGTAGATAAGTGTGAGCGCGTTGTTAGGACGCAGAAGAAACAGTAGTACCCGCCCGTTCGGGTGTTGCAGTGAGAATATGGAAACCCACTGATTGGATTTCAGATTTACCCAGATGGATTAGATCTGGTTGAGCCAGTGATAAGATTGTAGGAGTGCCACTACAGTGATGAGATCAGGGAAGTAATGGACTGTTTAAGGGCGTTGTGATGTAAGGCTACCATCGGTTAGGTAGCAATCATTTTTAGTCTCGGATTGGATGATGACAGGATTCGACGCATGGGCCCGATCGATTGTATTAGGAGGTTGTTAGAGCCTCAGTGCCATGCTGAGTAGTGGCAACGAGTTCAAGAGAAGGATTTCTTTCGAAAGTCGTGTGAGGCGAGTAAGTGGGAGCCCTTTTCAGTTCGGCGATGGGGCCGGAACCCGATATTTCAGATGACTGACGGATGAATTGAGACCAGGAAGGTCTCAAGAGATTTTGGGAAGCAGCTATGTTGCAACCTACTGCTTCAGGTAGATCAGTGTTCGGGCAGTTTCAGCATTTGGGCAGTATTAGTATTTGTGTTTGGGTTGCAAACACGAACGAAATAGTTGGTTATTGGGGAGTGTTGAGTCAATCACATCGGGACTAAATGAGCCTAGGCCAAGTATAAGTGACCTACCTAGATAATTAGGCTTGTGACCCTGAATTATAGTGGGAACCTCGAGTTATTGGAAGTTGAGTAGCTGGTCGAAGGATAAGGTGGACTAGGTCCATCGATAATGATTCAATGCGAGTGGTCTGTCACGGAATCAGACCATCTCAAGATAATAGATTCAGACGAAGTAGATGTGATCCTATTGCAAGGAATTCGTTCATATGAGGATATTAGGGCTTTGTGAAGATTGGTCACATCTACCCTGGGAAGGCTAGGGTTGTGCCCAAGACGGTGACCATGTTACTAGAAGTGGTTTGGCATATAAGAAATAGTAAGGAGTGATTTCGAGGACGAAATCTAATTTAAGTGGGGGAGAGTTGTAACACTCGTTTATTTATTAGTTAAATAAATAAATTAGTGAACGAATGGTAGCCTAAAATAAATAAATAAATGTATAGAAGCCCTAAAATCAAGAATAAATGAGCAAGGCATTAGTTCGAGGAGTTAAAAGTTATAATTATAGAAGTTGAGGGATGAATTGTAATTCACGAGTTAGTTTGTAAAGAATGTTGGAAGTTGAGAGTGATTTGGTAATTATGGGTTTAATTCGAAATAAAATCATGAAGGAAGGGGTTAAAGTGTAAGTATTGGATCCAACTTAAGAATAAATTATGGAGGATGGGCTGTTTAGTAATCTTGGGGTTTATTATGAAATGAATTTTAAAAGTCGGGGTCTAAAGGGTAATTAGTGGATTAGATTTGAAAGTCCAAGGGGAGGGACCAGAATTGTAAGTATGGGAAAGATGTTTATGGATCGGGTATATAACTCCTTTAGTCGTCAACCCTAACCCGAAAAGGAGAGGCAGCCGTCACCCACCCTTATGCCTCCCTCCAGCCGCCATTCACTTCCTTCTTCATCTCTGACCTAGCGCCGCCATCTCCCCTCCGCTGTCAACAATCAGTGTACCGGCGAAGAGAAGATCAATGCATCAATGTCGTGTTAATCGGGAGGAGCGGGAGAGTGTGGATTGTGGAAGTCGTGACTGCTGCCGGTGTTACGTCAGTCGGTGACGGAGGAGCAGTTCATCTCCGTCGCACCTGCTTCACTCCATTCTTTTCTCTCCCTCAGTTCGTTGATATTCCATAGTCCCTCCATGCCTCCTTCTTCTTATTCTGCCGGCTGTCGCTGTTTTATCTCGTCACCACCAACCGCCGTGGGTGGTGGCTGCGAGTTTGGGTGGATGTGTGATGTTGCTTTGAGATTCATGTGACTATTGGCTTGCTGTCACTGGGAGCGAGCTCCTAAAGACCACCCCCTTCGTGTGTGCTGCTGCCTAACGCCGTCAAGACCGCCGCTGCCACCTTTCTATGGTGTTGCTGTCGCCATTCGCCACCAGGAGGGTGGTTGGACCTGGTTGCAAGCAAGAAAAGAGTGTGGGTGTTTGTTCTTTCTATACTTTGTGTTGTGTGTAGCTTGTTGGCCGGAAAAGTCGCTGCCACCACTGTGAGGTGGTGGCTGCCACCATAAACCGCCTTGGATGCGTGTTGATGTAATTAGTGTGTGTGTTTATTCTTGGTTAGGGCATTGTAAACTGTAATTAACTAAAGTATAATGAAAGAAATTGAAAACCACCACCTTCGGGTGGTGGCTTCCGCCACCGGCCGCCATGTCGGGTGGCGGTGTGCTTTGATGGTGTTTGGACTCGTTTGGATGATTAGACAAAGGACTAAAACCCTAATGGGCCTTGAAACCCTATTGGGCCTAACAAAGCTTAAGGGGCTCTAATGGACCCAATAAAACCCTAATGGGCTTAATAATATGTTAGTGGGCTTGATAGGCCCGATAAAGCCCTAATTGACATAAAAGGCCAACAAATTGATAAATGGGCTAATATTTGGTTGGAAACCTTAATGCCATCAAAACCCTAATTTTGGGGAATTAATCGAGACACACGAGAATTATGTAATAACTTGGAATATTAAATAATAAACTTTGGCAGAAATTAATCTAAGCAATAATGGACTTAATGGATTAAGTCCTTAATTGATTAAGTCCCTAGTGTGTTAAGTCCCTAGTGGGTTAAGTAAGAAACACTTAACCTTAGTTATCATTTGATGTGAAACCCTAGTTTCACTTGGGCTTTGTATTAGGCCATCCGAGAATAATCAAATAGACTAGAGTAACTAGTTGGGCGTTAGGGTAAGGCCCATATGAAGGATTGGGCCCAATTTGGAAAATTAGGCCATAGATGGGCCATAGTTAGGGCTTAGATGGTTGTATGATATTGGGCCCTAGAATGATACATGTTGGACTGGACTGATCAATTGGGCCATATGATGGACTTTGATCCCTAGTTTACTTTGGGCCTATGGATTGGGCCTTGGGCTTGGGAAAGCCAAGCTAGGGGTAATGTAGTAATTACCCAAAGCATGTCTTTTTAGTTATGTGTTAGAACCCAATTATTAATTAGGTGTTATTTGGTGTTGACAGTTCGGGAATCTGTCAGCCAGCAGCTGGGGTGGAGTCTACGGGACTTCAGCAGTGTGGGATTGTGTCTGCGGGACTTCAGCAGTGTGAGGTGAGTTTCCTTCCAGTAGGAACGGATCTAAGGCCACAATGCCGGCTCGTTTAGTAGCAGTAGTTTCCGGATTTCGGTCTGATGCAGTTGTTAGTTTGTTTGATGCCTTCGTGGCTCAGACAGGATTTATGTGTTAAGTGTTATGGGCTACGACATGACGTAGTATGCAGTATATGAGTTTATGATCATGTGTGTTATGCAATTTGATATGTGTTTTTGCTATGCTATGCTATGCCCAGTCAGTTCCGGACTTCGGTCTGATGCAGTTAGTTCCGGACTTCGGTCCGATGCAGTTAGTCCCGGACTTCGGTCCGATGCAGGGGACAAGGTCCCAGTCAGTTCCGGACTTCGGTCTGATGTAGTTAGTTCCGGACATCGATCCGATGCAGGGGACAAGGTCCCAGTCAGTTCCGGACTTCGGTCCGATGCAGTTTCCGGGCTTCGTCCCGATGCAGTGGGCAAGGCCCAATATGTGTTTATATGTTATTGTATGGTATGTGGTAGTTTGGGGGAGCTCACTAAGCTTCGTGCTTACAGTTTCAGTTTTGGTTTCAGGTACTTCGTGTCTAAAGGAAAGGAGCCGGCTTGATCGCAGCGCATCACACTATGGTTTTCCGCAAATGAGATCTTTGGGATTACCCTCTGATATTATTTTATGATAATACGTTTGATTAATTCTACTTTGGTTTTGACATGACATGATATTACGAATGTTTTATTACACTGTTGGTTTTATCATGATGTATTTAAAAATGAAATTTTTGGCCTGTATTTTTGGGACGTTACAGGGGGGTTGTCTTCGCCCTTAAGATTTGGCGACACTACCTCTATGGGGTCTGATGTACCATTTACACAGACCACAAGACTTTAAGGTACCTAATGGATGAGTTGAATCTGAAAATAAGTCAGCGAAGGTGGCTAGATGTTGTGAAGGATTATGTTTGTGAGATCGTCTACCACCCAGGGAAGGCCAATGGTGTGGCCGATACGCTTAGTCGCAAGGAAACCCCGATCAGATACATTTTATTGAGTATGACAATGGTGAAACCACTTTTAGAGCAGATTCGAGAGGCGCAAGTTGAGGGTATGGTGGAGGAGCGTTGGAAGTGCGAGCGAATCATAGGCCAGGTGGCCACGTTTGACTATGACAATATTGGGCTATTAACCCTGCACGGGAGGGTGTGGGCTCTGTACTGGGGAGGAGTACGATATATTTTGATGGATAAGGCCCACAAATCTAGGTTTTCTATCCATCCTAAAGCAACGAATATGTACAGAGATCTTTGTCTTGATTACTTGTGGCCCTTCATGAAGCGGGATGTAGCTTGGTATGTTGAGAGGTGCCTGACCTGTAGGAAGGTCAAGGTCGAGCACTAGAGGCCTCACTGAAAGACACAATTGTTGGACGTCCCTATGTGGAAATGGGAAGATATTACTATGGATTTCATCACAAAGCTTCCTAGGACCGTGCAGAGAGTGGATTTGATTTGGGTCATCGTGGATCGATTGACCAAGAGTGCCCATTTTATACTGATCCAGGAGAGTATCTCGGTCGAGAAGCTGGCCAATATCTACATTTGAGAGGTAGTAGCACGACATGGGAATGCTAGCTTCCATAATTTCCGACTGAGACGTGCGGTTCACTTCCAGATTCTGGAAGAAGTTTCACTACGAGTTAGGTACTCGTCTACACTTCAGCACCGCTTTTCACCTGTAGACGGATAGTCAGAGCGAGAGAACCATCTAAACTTTTGAGGATACGCTATGGGAATGTGTTTTAGACTTTAGTGGTAGTTGGGATACCTACCTTCCCTTGGCAGAGTTTTCCTACAGCAATAGCTACCACATGAATACTGACCATCCTCCCTTTAAGATGTTATATGGGAGAAAGTGCAGAACCCCGATATGCTAGGGTGAGATTGGGAAAAGTGTCATGGGGAGTACAGAAGTGGTGTTCATGATGACAGAGAGGATCCAACAGGTGTGCAGCAGGCTTCAAACTACTCAGACACGGAAAAAAAGTTATGCCGACAAGCGTCGTTCAGACCTGGAGTCCCAGGTCGGGGATATGACCCTCCTAAGGGTGTCACCTTGGAAAGGTGTCATCCGATTCAGGAAGCGGGGAGTTGGGCCCCAAGTACATTGGACCTTTCAGGGTTGTAGCCTGGGTGGGCAAGGTGGTTTAAAGGTTGGATCTGCCAGCCGAGGTTAGCCAGATTTATAGTACCTTTAACGTCTTCCAGCTGCGGAATTGCTTGGTAAATGATTCTACAGTGGTGCCTCTAAAGGATATTCATGTGGATGACAGCCTGAACTACATCGAGCGGCTAGTAGCTATCCTCGATAGGAAGTCGAAGGATCTGAGGAACAACAGGTTCGAGTTGGTGAAGGTGCAATGGCAGCACCGCAAGGGCTTAGAAGGGACATGGGATCCGGAGTACGAGATGAGGGAGCACTACCCCGAGCTATTTCCAGATCCAGCAGCAGACTTCGAGGATGAAGTCTAAAATAAGCAGGGTAGATTTGTAAAGCCCAGTCCTTGGTACGTAGTTTAAATATGAAATTTTGCACTTTTATCCTAGGACTCGACGAGTTGGAGGCCCCAACTCGTCGAGTAGAGGCGAAACTTGGATGCAGGTGGAACAATCTACTCGCCTTGTCGGAAGCCCCGACTCAACGAGTAGACATGTGTAGATGAACAAGTTTGAGGGTTTTCACCATATTTAAACAACTTATAGGGTCTTCACTCCAGCCTCCATCACCCTCAGACTCTCTTCACGAAACCCTAATTGAATATTGAGTGTTCTTGTGCTTTTTGTGTCATTTGTGTGTCTTTGAAGCTTGAGAAGAAAGAGGAGGCTTAGGAGATAAAAAAAAAAAGCAAGTAGATACAGAGGTTTTGGAAAATTTCCCGCTTAGTTGAGGTATAAAGCTGGTACCTTGACTATTCATTTCGTAGATCTCTATTTAGGGCTAGTTTCTAACTTTTCTAAGTCATAGTGAATCCAATTTTGGGATTGTGTGCATCAATGGGGTTGTACATTCGGATCTTGAAACTTTAAGGGTTCCCATGGCATAAAGTTTCCAACTTTATGGCCATGGGAGTCCCATGCACCTTGTAGACTTCATTTTGGGTCCTTATGAGCTAGTTAACCGATGCATGCACGTAAAGTTTGTAACTTTACATGCTATATTGATCATATGAGGTTAGATCTAGGTTCTGGAAGCATTAAGACAGACTGAAATTAATTGTATGGACTTAGACTTTGGGGGACTCGACAAGTCGCTCATTGAACTCGGCGAGTCGGGCCATGGTTCCCCAACCTTTTCTATTTCATAGCAATCTGGTTGAGCCTATAAAAGGACTCAACAAAATGGACGTGAATATGGACTTGAAGATCAAAGAAGTCGACGAGTTTAAGGATGAACTCGGAGAGTTCAAGGAAATGTCCCGACTGTATGAAGAAGTAATCGACAAGTTGAAGGAAGAACTCGATGAGTCTAGGACTAAAAGTGCCAACCTGCATGAAGCAGGACTTGACAATTTTAAGGATGAAATCAGCGAGTTGGGAGAAAAATGTCTCGATTATGTATTTAGGAGAGCTCGACGAGTTCTTGAAAGAATCGATGAGTAGGATTGAAGTCCAGCATGTTGAGGATTATCGAACTCGACGAGTTAGTGGACCAACTCAGTGAGTGGAGTCAATCAGATATTGACCTTCACCAAAAGTTGACTTTGACCAGGGTGTTAACCTTCACTTGGACTTTGACCTGAGTTGACCCTTGAAAGGGTTAAGAGTATGACATGGTAATTAAGGAAAGTTTTTATGTGTAAGAGTTAAGAGGAGTTGATCCCAGCATCACGGATAGTTCAGACACTTCACAATATTGAGGTGAGTTACCTTCCAATAGAAGTGGGTAGAAGGTACCAAGGCGGATCCACTAGTAATAGTTATAGTAGAGATAATTGTATTTGTGATAATTATCTAGTATATTGTTATCTGTTATGATTATGTGCTAATATGTTATGATGTTATGCGATATGTGATAGAAGGGGTAGGATAGACCCCAATACCGGTTGATAAGGCTGAAGGGGTATGCCAACACCCGGATAAGTTAGGCAGTTTATGACTTGTATGTTTATTTACTAGGATACTATGTGGTAGAGTACGAGGTGAAATAGTCCCCAGTACCGATCGAAAGGAACGAAGGGGTGGGCCAGCACCCTAATATGCTAGGAAAGGTTACCGTTCGACAGGACCCAAGGGATAGACCAGCACCCTGATATGCTAGGCAAGGTACCGGTCGACAGGACCAAATGGGAGGCCACCACCCGGATATGCTAGGCAAAATACCGGTCGACAGGACCGAAGGAGTAGTTAGAACCTAGTTATGTTATGCAGTATATATCTTGTTTAGTATGTGGTATGTTGGGGGAACTCATTAAGCTTCGTGCTTACAGTTTTCAGTTTTGTTTTCAGGTACCTCTTCATTGAAGGGGTAGGAGGTGGCATTGTAGCAGTGCATCACATACACACACAGGATTTTCGCAATATGAGATTCTTGGGATTGTACTATGACATTATTACTATTTTTATGATATGGTTTTGAGACATGTGATTGTCGTTTTATGAAATGATATGACTTGATGATGTTTTCTTATAAATGTTTTTTCTAAAATGTTATATCAAAAATGAAAATTTTGGCCTTGAAAATTAGGATGTTACATATGTACTCTGATTCACACATTAAATCAGCTACAGTCTCCTGTTTGGAACTTTTCCAAGTTATTGCTCCTCCATTCAGGGTAAATACCTAGCCCGACTGAGAGCGGAAATTATCTCTGTCACTATGAAAGCTGGCGTCACTATACCCTGTTACTCTTAAGTCATCACTTCCACTGAGGGTAAGGACCCAGTCCTTAGTCCGCCGCAGGTACTTACGAATGTTTTTTACCGCAGTCCAATGAGCTTTACTAGGATTCCCTTAATAGTTGCTGACCATGCTCAAAGCAAAGGCCATCTCAGGGCGAGTACAAGTCATAGCATACATGGTCGAGCCAACTATGGAAGCATATGGTACTCAACTCATCTCTGCTATCTCAACCTCTGTACTCGGACTCTGAGTGTTACTCAGTTTGGTATTGATTTGGATAGGTAAGTCACCTTTCTTGGAATTCTCCATGTTGAAACACTTCAACACCTTGTCCAAGTAGGTACTCTCACTAAGTCCAATTATTCTTCTACTCTTGTTTCTCAATATCCTTATCCCAAGAATATATGCAGCTTCCCCCAAGGTCCTTCATAGCAAAACACTTCCCAAGCCAGGACTTGACCTCCTGCAAGGTTGGAATGTCATTTCCTATGAGAAGTATGTCATCCACATACAGCACCAGAAAGCTAACTATACTCCCACTAGATTTAACATATACAGAGGACTCATCCTCGTTTCTCGAAAATCCAAACTCTTTGACTTTTTCATCGAAATAAGGATTCCATCTGCGAGATGCTTGTTTCAATCCATAAATGGATTTCTCAAACTTACACACTCTGTTAGGGTACTTTTCATTGACAAAACCGTCTAGCTGAATCATGTAAACATCTTCAACCAACTTCCCATTAAGGAAAGTGGTTTTGACATCCATTTGCTATGTTTCATAATCATGAAATACAACTATGGCTAGCATAACCCTTATAGATTTAATATTTGCTACTGGTGAGAAGGTCTCATCATAGTTAACTCCATGAGTTTGACTAAATCCCTCTGCAACCAATCGCCCCTTATATGTGTGTACTTTCCCATCCATGCCGGTCTTCCTCTTGAAGATCCAGTTACACCCGACTGTCTTACTTCCTAGTATATTGTCAACCAAGTTCCAAACTTGATTTTCATAAATGGAATAAATCTCGTTGTCCATAGCCTCTTTCCTTTTTTGCAAAGTTTGGGCCTGCCATGGCTTCCTTGTAGTTGTAGGTTCATCCAAATTTAACAGTGTGCTATCGCTGATAAATGTATCACCATCTGTAGTAATATGGAAACCATATAACACAGGTGGAACACTAACTCTACTGGAATGCCTCAGAGGTATGAACACATGAACTAGTTCAATAGGAGTTTCTTCCTCAGGTTCAACGTTGGTGTTTGAGGTTACTTCATTAGTTAACTCTTGAAGCTCTTCAAGGTCAATTTACCTCCCACTATCCTCTTGGAATATGAGCTCTCTCTCTCTCTCTCTCTCTCTCTCTCTCTCGAAAAAAAACCTCTCCTCGCAATGAAGACAACATTGTCACTCGGTTTGTAAAAGAGATATCCAAAGGACTTCTGCGGATAGCCGATGAAAATACAACGCTCACTACGAGGTTCGAGCTTATCTTGAATCGCGCGTCTCACGAAAACCTCGCAGCCCCAAACCTTGATGTGTGCTAACAAAGGAACCTTCCCTGTCCACATCTCGTGAGGTGTTTTGTTATCCTTTTTGGGTCGGACTAGATTAATCATATGGGTGGCAGTCTCTAAGGCATACCCCCATAATGAGATAGGTAACGAAGCTCGACTCATCATGGAATGAACCATGTCCAACAAGGTTTGATTATGCCTCTCAACTACACCATTAAGCGGTGGTGTCCTAGGTAGCATCGATTGTGAAACAATTTGACATTCCTTAAGATAGTCTAGGAACTCGATGCTAAGATACTCACAACCCCGATCGGAACGGAGCACCTTTATCTTCTTGCCCAACTGATTCTCCACTTCTTGTTTAAACTATTTGATCTTTTCTGACTTATTCTTGATTAATCAGATATAGCCATATCTACTGTAATCATCCGTAAAAGTCACATAGAAGTGGTTATCATCCCTTGTGGCAGATTTGATGGGTCCGCACACATCATTGTGTATGAGATAAAAAAAGACCCTCACCCCTTTCACAAGTACCAGTGAAGGGTGACTTGGTCATCTTTCCAAGCAAACAAGATTCGCAAGTGTTATCCGACTTCAAGTCAAATGACTCAAACAGACATGCCTTTTGGAGTTGGCCTATGCCCTTCTTGTTGAGATGTCCAAGACGATAATGTCGTAAGCATGCCTTGTCCAAAGCATTGGATGAATCAATGTGCAATACATTATTTCCTAAGTTGTCTACAACCATCACAGTTTCATATATACCATTATAAGGCAATGCTTAAATATAAAAAGCATTAATAGAACCAAGTTCATTATCAAATGAAAATCTAAAACCTTGTTTGTACAAACCATGAAAAAAATAACGTTTCTCGCCATATCATACGAGTAGCAACAATTATTCAAATCTATTTCTAACCCACTACTAAGCAATAAGGAATAAACTCCAATCTTGGTGACAGGCGACATTTTCCTATTCCCCATGATCAAGTTCATCTTCCTTTGCTCCACATCCCTACTTCTTCTTAGACCCTACAAATCAGAACAAATATGGAAATCACAACTTGTATCAAGGACCAAAGAACTAGAATGTGATGAGTTATTAGATTGAATAGTGTAAATACCTGCATGGGTGGGCTTTATCTTCCCATCCTTGACATCTTGCAAGTATTTTGGGCAGCTTCACTTCCAATACCCTTTATCATGACAATAAAAGCACCCTGCTTCTTTTGGATTAATACAAGGAGTAGCGGAGCCACCTTTGTTTCCCCTAGAAGAGGATCCATCAAGAGAATTTCCCTTGCAGCTCTTAGAAGTAGCCTTCCTCTTCTTCCATTTCCTTTGTCCAATTCACATAAAAGGGGCATCAGCAGTAGGAGTAGGTACAACATATTTACCCTTGAAGCTTGCTAAGAGTGACCTCCTCCTTGTTCATATGATAAGTCATACAAAACTGATCATAACAAGGATGCAAATCGTGTAGAATAATATCTATGGTCAATTCTTCATCGAAGTTGACATTCAACTTCAGCAAGCGGTCCACAAACCTTTGTATTTTCTGCAAGTAGGTCGGGATGGACTCTCCATTCTTCATCTTTGTTGTAATCATGGAGGAAATTATTTCATACCTTTCCTGATGAGCACTTTGATGATATCTTTCCGTCAAATCTTGGTACATCTCGAAAGGGTAGTAGTCCCCATAGGAATTTTGAAGTTTAGCTGTCATAGTGGCAAGCATGATATAAGACACATTTGTGGCATCCTTCTCATGTGTCCTATACTCAACATCCGCTTCAACAGTAGTTGTGGCTTTATCAATCTCCTTAAGCTCTTTGTCGAGGACATATTTCTTGTCCTCGTAACGAGTGACCATCCTAATGTTTTGAATCCAGCCACTGAAGTTTGAACCATCAAAGATGACCCTCCCACACAAGTTCATGATGGAGAAAGATCCCAAAGGGTTTGAGCCAGAAGCGGTGTTGGAAGATGTATGAAAAAGAAAGATACAGTTTAGATTAGATAAGAATCCTTAATATAACACCCAAATGAAATATTAAGGCTAGGACCCAATACAATATTTTACAATTTGGAAGAGGGATGTCGTAATCTAATTGCAAAATATTTGAAGGTAGGTAAATTATGATTTATCAATTTCCACCATTAAAAAGGAAATTGATTATTAAGTTTTAATTGGATTGAAATTCCTAGATGCTTTTGAGATTCATTGAACTTTTCAATGGCATGTTTAAATCTCAATTATACCCTTCAAGTTTGTGACTGGGATATCGAGGATCACAAACGAGGTATGAATAACCATGCAAATGTGATTGGTACTCTTGATGTAATTTATCATCTAATCAATGTGTTGATTAACCACACACGCTCCATTGATCTATGACTAACATCAAGCTACCCTTTTCCAATTTTGTTAGTCCAAGTTAGTATGTCGGTTAGCCACACACGCTCCACTAACGATTTGTCAAGGTGCAAAGTGCAATTTCATGGAATAACATCATTTTCACATTTTTCCTAAAGTAACTAGGATTGGACACCCATTTAATCGCTATTTTATAGGCAATTTCATTATACCCCGCTTATAGACCAGCTTCGTGAATGAGGCCTACTAATGGTAAGACTGGCTTGTCTTATATATGTATATAATTATTAAACTTATAATATTAAAATAGTATAAGTGTTGAATTTTAATCTTTTAAAGTTCTAAGGTTTGGAATTAAATGTTTCATAAGTGAGACTTTACAAATTCCAAAACCTGAGGGAAAGTTTTGAAACTCTTCAAAACTTTTGGTTTCCATAACTTATGAGTTTAATGTTTATTTTATGATAAGACTTTTCATGTTCCATAACTTAAGGATAAGTTATGGATTTCATGAAAAACATTTCGGTCAATTTTAGCCAATAAAAAATCATAAAATTTATCATTGATCTAATTAAACTCATAAGGCAATATAATATCAAGTCAACAATTTACAAGTATTTAGCTTATCATATAAACTAGAAAATATCTTAAATTTTGACAATTATCTTTTAATTGGATGAGGATAATCATCACCATACAAAAAAACAAATTTTATGATATAAAACAATTTGTGGTGCCGATCCTAATCCAAAACTTGGCCAAAAAAACTGAAAATCTGCCACTTGAACAGTCACCACGTCGTGGTAACTATGACGATGTCATGGTCATCCGATAGATTAAAAAACAATTTTCTTGCTTTGAACAACTACTAAAGCATCAATATAACAGAAAACTACCCTAGGCTCTGGTACCACTGATGGGTTTTTAGCACTATAACAACCTTAAGGTGCACATACAACCCTAATGCTTTAGATCTAAGTTTTCTTTAGTTATACATGTAATATTGTTTTCAAAGCATGAAGCCTAAACTAGCATACAAAATTTGATAATTGAATCATAAAACTAGTTAGATAGTCTACCTATTGTTGTAGCTTGTTGTCTTCGGCCTTTAAGAGCTTAGCACCTTAAGTGTGATGCCTCAAATGCTTCAAAAAACACCACAAACAATTGGAGGACTTGAGAGAGAGGTTCTAAACACTAAAATCGGCTATATAAACTCCAAGAACACTAGTGTATATGATTTTAGGCTAAGGAGTGACATATATATAGTGTACGATTCCAAGAGTCATTTGTAAACCCTAATCCATACACTTGGCTTATGATCCATAACTAATGTGGGCTAACTCTTCATGGACACTTACATAAACTTAGACCCTGATGGATCAATAGCTCAAAACATATGTATTATTGATTTTTATAATCAGTCCCCGTAAATTTAATTAGTCTCTTTTGATCATTAAATTAATTCCAAATTAATTCTTGATCAATACTAATTAAATAATATGATTTCACAATTAATATATTATACTTATAATATATTGATAAATCACAAGTAACCTCTTTCTTATCATTATGTCCATATTTCTGGGGGTGGAAAGCGGTGCTGAAGTGGACATGAGTACCCATCTCACTGTGGAACCACTTCTAGAATCGGGAAGTAAAATAGACATATCAGACTGACACCACTGAGATAGGCACTCCATGATGTGCCACAACCGCTCGCATATAAATCTCGACCAGCTTCTCGGCCGATATGGTCTCCTGGATCGGGATAAAATAAGCACTCTTGGTCAACCGATCCACGATGACCCATATCGAATCAACTCCACATGCGGTCCTGGGAAGCTTAGTAATGAAATCCATAGTAATTTCCTACCACTTCCACACAAGAGTAAAGGATGTGTCTTGTCATGAGGCCTCTGGTGCTCTGCCTTAACCTTTCTGCAGGTCAGGCATCTCTCTACATACCAAGCTACATCATGCTTCATGCAGGGCCACCAGTAATCAGGACAAATATCTATGTACATCTTTGTTGCCCCGGGATGGATGGAGAACCTAGACTTATGGGACTCATCCATTAGAATATGTTGTACTCTACCCCAGTATGGTACCCAAACCCCCTATGCAGGGATAACAACCCACTGTTGTCGTAATCAAAGGAGGCCACCTGACCTATGATCCGATCGCACTTCCAGCGCTCCTCCTTCAGGCCCTTAACACGCGCCTCTCAGATCTTCTCCAGCAAAGGGGTAATAACTATCATCCTCAGACAGATGTCTTGAATCGAGGCCACTAACGCCTTACGGCTTAGGGCATCGGCCACCATGTTGGCCTTGCCCGGGTGATAAAGAATCTCACAATCATAATGCTTCACCACATCTAACCACCGACGATGCTTCATGTTCATATTGGGTGGACCATGAGGTACCTCAAACTCTTGTGGTCCGTGGAAATGTTACAATGGACCCCATAGAGGTAATGCCACCAAATCTTGAGGGTGAAAACCACAGCCCCTAACTCTAAATCATGTGTCGGATACTTAGCCTCGTGAGGCTTCAATTGCCTAGAAGCATAAGCTATCACGTGACCCCGCTGCACCAATATCGCACCCATGCCTGTGATCGAAGCGTCACAGTAATTCACGAAGTCGTCAACTCTTTCTAGCAAAGTCAGGATCTTTGCCTTGCATAACCGCTATCTAAGAGTCTCGAATGCTTCCAACTGCTCAAGCTCCCAGTGGAAGGTCACCAACTTCTTGGTTAGTCGAGTCAAATGAACTGAAATCTTGGAGAAGTCCTAAATAAATCTCCGGTAATAACCTGCTAGACCCAGGAAACTCCGAATCTCAGTGGGAGACTTCGGAATCTCCCACTGCATCACGACCTTTATATTGGCCGGATCGACCAGAATACCCTTCTGGTTGACAAGGTGCCCAAGAAATTGCACCTCGTGCAACCAAAACTCACACTTGGAGAACTTTGCAAAAAGTCTCTCCCTCCTCAGCATCTCTATCACCTCCCTTAAGTGCTCCTCATGCTGCTCCTGAGTCTTGGAGTAAACCAAGATGTCATCAATGAAGACTATTACAGACCGATCCAACATCAGTTTGCACACGCGGTTCATGAGGTCCAAGAATGTGGCTGGAGCATTGGTGAGCCCAAACGGTATCACCACAAACTCACAATGACCATAACGAGTACTAAAAGTTGTCTTCTGCATGTCCTCATCCCCGACTCGCATCTGGTGATAACCCGATGCTCGGGAGGGGATAACGGTTCTTCACCATTACCTTATTCAACTCTCGGTAGTCTATATACATGTGATGTGACCCGTCCTTCTTATTCACAAACAGGATTGGGGAACCCATGGCGAACTGGTCGGCCTAATAAATCTCTTATCCAGTAGATCTTGCAGCTGTGTAGATAACTCCTGCATCTCGCGAGGAGCCAACTGATATGGTGCTTTGGCTATCGGAGCTGCACCAAGAACTAGGTCAATCCTAAACTCAACCTGTCTCTCCGGAGGTACCCCAGGTAAATCCTCTGGGAATACGTCCGGATAATCTCGTACTACCGGTACATCATCAACGGTCACCTTACCCTTATGCCGGGTATCCATGATATAGGCAACATAACCCGCGCAACCTTTTTAAAGATATCGCCTCGCCCTCGCTGTTCGATATAGGGTCAGTCCACCCTACGGCCTCTCGCCCTGAATCACTAACCCTCCTCCACTAAGAGTGCGAACCCTCACTAGTTGTTGATCGCTGTCAATCACTACCCCATTGAAACTTAGCCAATCCATACCCACGATGACCTTGTTCCCTCACAAGAGAATAGGAACCAAATCTACTAAAAAATGCTCATCAAATAATTGTTGTGTACATCCCCTATGAACCCTCGCAACCCTAAAGGTCCTGTCATCTGCTATCTCCACATCAAGTGGGCAATCCAGCTTCCGAGGAGCTCCTACGAATCGCTTGCTGAGTGCGAGCAACACAAAAAATCAGGTAGCACCTGAATCAAATAGTACCAAGGTGGATATACTGTTCACTAAGAACAATCCTATAACAAAACACATAAACATAAGCAATAATCAATATAAATAAAGAGATAAGGAGAAGATACAGACCAGTAACGACATCAGGAGCTACACGTGCCTCCTTTTCTGTCAACTGGAAGGATCTACTCTTCGCCGCTGGCACCTCTGCACGGCCCTGTCGTCCATCTGTAATCATCATTGTGGCAGGAGTGGGTGCCACCACCTGTCCTGCTGCGGCAAAGCTCAAACACTGGGATCGCTTGTGGCCCCTCTAATTGCACTGGAAGCAAATCAGATCAGATGTTGTTGTGGTGGTGGTAGTAGTTGTACAGTCCCTGCTCACATGACCAGTTCGGTCACACTTAAAGCATCCCGATCTACTTGTCCTACAGACCCATCATGCCCCCGACCACTATTGTTGTAGCAGCCTCGTCCCTGCTGGCCCTTCCCTCGGGAATCTACCTTGGGATTTTTACCCAATCCATCCACGCTAGAAACCGAATTTGGCTTCCTCTTCCTCTCCATCTCTAAATCAATCTCTCTCTCTCTCTTGAGCCCTAGCAATCATATCCTTCAGCATCTTACAGTTGGAGCAGCTCGCAAACTGCTACATGTCACTCCTCAACATCTCATGATATCGGGCCTTTTTCATCTCCTTGTCAACCACATACTACGGAACGAGAAGGTCCCTCTCCCTAAACTTAGCGGTGATCTCCATCATTGTCTCAGTGGTCTGTTGTAGATCCTGGAACTCCCTAGCAAGCTGCTGCACCTCTATCACATGTGAAAACTTGGCCCTGAACCTGGCTAAGAAATCACTCCAAATCATCGAAACTAGAACTGTATCATCTCTAAGGGATCGTCCGACCTCCTCCCACCAATAACATGCCCTGTCCTTTAGAAGACACGACGCGAGTCAGACCTTGTCCCCCTCGGGACATCTGCTAGTGCGGAATGCGTTGGTGACATCTGCCAACTATCTGGTACTCGCAATGGGTCCCGAGCCTCATCGTAATCGAGAGTTCTATAGGCTTAGAACTCCCTAAATGTTAGTGTGCATGACCCCATCATGGTTGCCACCTCGGTGCGGAAAGCACTCAGCCTCTCATCCAAAAGCTCTAAAATACCCAGATCCTGAGCCGAAAATCACAGGAGTCTGATCTACGATACTGTGCATGATCTCAGAGGAGATAAACTCTCTATTTTGGTCAACTAGTTGCCCAGATCCTGAGCCTGAACATGATCCCTCACCGGTGCCTGAACTTCCGACTGGTCTAGTGCGTAGAACCACCATTCTGAAAAACACATCATGATAAACATCAAAATGCTAATCATATCTCGAAGGATCATATATACTACATGTTCCTTGGATTCATCCCAACCATCCTTGACTCGAGTACGCATCCTCTTTTAGCAGTACGGGCCCATACTACCTTCCACATCTATCCGTACTTTCCTTAAGAACTTCCTTGACTTCACCATGTCCCTTCTACTACTAATGCTTCACGCGCAACTCTCATCCTAGGCTTACCCTAGGGTAATCATTATCCCACTCTCTGCCATCGGCTGCATAATAAGTCCTCGCCATCTCCCCTAAGTAGCTTGTGAATACAATTATATCTCACTAAGACTAGATGATTCTTCGAATGATGGATCCTACCCTACAACGGTTGGACTTAAACAAGAGCTGCGAAATAGAGCTAGACCTGACATTCTGAAATTATTTAGTCCTCGCAATATGTAACTTAACATATGCGTTTACAAGTTAGTAAAAGACAACTAGAACTCCTAAAAGCAAAAAGTAAGCAACATTTGAGCATTGAGTAAACATAATCAAGCATATACTATTCAGGCCATCATACTGACTAATTTGTACTAGCATGCAATTCATAAAGTTGATACACATATAACAGGAACATAAGGCATCCGTCCTAGATCCTTAGTCCTAATCAAGCATGCAGTTTTCATATACATATCATAACATAAACTTGTATGGGTAATTTGGGAGTATGTACTTGAGCTTGGCTGATTGCATACACCACACCCTTTTCTCTTTTTCAAAGTTCTTTTCGCTTTTTCTAAAATTATTTTCTTTTTTTTCTCAAAGTCCCTTCTTTATAAAAATGGTTTTTCTTTTAAAAATTTCTATTACAATTCCTTAGTTTGAGTTCAGACACACCTGAAAGTGTGACCGAATCCCTTAAACCAAGGTTGTGATACCTACTTTTAACATTCCAAAAATACGGTCCAAAATTTTAATTTTTTATTTATTTAGGAAAAACCATATTTCATCAAATGTCATAATAACAAAACCATAAATATCAAAACATCATAAATCTTGTATCTCAAAATCTCGTATCATCTATCAATGTATCAAAATTTATGTCAAAATATTAGAGTGAATCCTCCCAGTCTGAAAACTATAGTGTGTGTCATGTCGTTATCCCGAGCTCTTCCCCTTACTAGCGGAAGTACCTGAAACCAAAACTAAAAACTATAAGAACTAAGCCTAGTGAGTCTCCTCAAACTACCACATATCATACACATAACATGCAACTAAGAGACACGGGGCCCACCCACTCTCATGGAGATTCGGGCCCAACCCACACAGGGTTGTCTAAGAGATTCGGGCCCCGCCTACACTCTATTGTGTAGGAGATTTGGGCCCCGCCCACACTCTGCTACAAACATGCATATGAGTATCATACAGAAAACAAGTATATTTATTCCTATCAAGCAGTCACATATCTATATTCTAATAATACAACGAGATTCGGGCCCCACCCACACTCGGCTACTATGAGATTCAGGCCCCGCGCACACTCAGCTACTAACATATCACATATGCAGGATGGCATTAGTGCCATAGACTCGTTCCTACTGACGAAAACTCACCTCTCAAGCTGTATGCTGAAATCACAAGTGAGAAATCTCTGATGGTTGCTTCCAACGACTCCCTGGCTATAAATTCACAAGGAACACTTAGTCAAAAACTAAAAATCCTTCCAACGGTAAAATGACCATTTTAGCCCTGGTCAAAGTCAACGCTATGGTCAAAGTCAAAATCATGGTCAACTTCCAGTTGACCCAACTCGTTGAGTTACCTCCTAACACGTCGAGTTCATATGCTATTCGGACTCGGGATAAACAGATTCAACTCATCTAGTCCCTTCACAGACTCGTCGAGTTCCACCTGGTATGGAATCGGGTCAAATCGACTCAACTCGTCGAGTCCCCCTCTGGACTTGATGATTCCCCCTATCTATTTGGGTTATCTTGATGGATTAAACCCCTATACTTCAGATCCAAGCTTCATATTCACATAAACCCCAAAAATGTCCTTTTAAGGGTAAAGTTTCCAACTTTACCGGAAACTTTACCCTTTAATACCTTTTTTATGGTTTTAGTTCCAACCCTAACTCATTAGGACCTAGAACTTGATCCTTTAACCATCCATGCACCAAACTAAATCTTGCAACCACAGATCTAAACCCATAATACTACTTGAACAAGTAAAGCTCCCAGCGTTCTCGTCATGCATGGCCTTTGTGCGCTAAAAAGGCCAACATGGCACTCTATGGTTTACATGGGGATCTAATGGCATAAATTTAGCATCTTTATGCCTTAGATACCCTTAATGATCCTAGATCTGAAGGGATCATTGGTTAGGACGTCTAAATCCCCAAGGATCAAGCTCCTTGAATCCAAACCCTCAAAAGTGGAAAATAAATAGATCTAATGAATAAATGATTAAGTTATAGACTTTATTACTAGAAAAGTAAGGGAATGAAACGTTGCATCTGGATCTATAATCTTCTCTTGGAGTCCACTAACATCTTTTTCTTCTACAAGCTTCAAATCACACAAAATCACTAAAAAATGGCTCACACACTCAAACAAATCTCTAGGGTTTCGTGGACTAGGGTTTGAGACTTGGAGGCTGGAAGTGAGGCCATAAGGTGGGGATTAAGAGGTTTAAATACGGTGCAAAACCCCAAAATTAGGTTTTCATCCTGGCAGCCCTACTCGATGAGTCTGCACTCCTAACTCGTCGAGTAGATCACTTTAATCTTGTGTCCATTATGGCTTCTACTCAATGAGTTTATGGCTTCCAACTCGTCGAGTAGCTATACAAAAGTGAATAAATTAAAATTAAATGCGTACCAGGAATCTGGCGTTGCATGTTTAAATTAATTTCTCCGCCATAAGGCCTTCATCAGACACGAACAAATAATAAAGTTGAATCAATAATTCTAAGGCTATCTAGTCCTAATCATGTACAACTCCAAAGTAATCACTCAACAGTTCATCAATATTATCAAAAACCTTAACAAACACATAGCAGACACATAACATGTATAAGAAGGCATCTCCCGTAAACAAGGATTCTAGTATGCAATCCCAAGGAGACCTACAACTTAACTTCTAGCATGCAATTCATATTATAGCAAAACTATGATATAAAACATGTATATATAATATGGGAATCACTTACTTAATCACCGGCAGATGACACACATCATACCCTTTTCTTTTATAAAAAAAATTTAGAAAACACTTTTTTGATTAAAAGAATCTCTCAGTCCTCAGTTTGAGTTTAGACACACATCGTTCTGGTTCGAATGCCTCCAACCAAGGCTCTGATACCAACTTGTAACTTCCCAAATTTTAAACCTATTTTAAAAACTTTTAATTTAAAAGTAATCATTCCGATTTCAATCTCAAAATAGATAACTAACCACGTGTTCGAGTTTGAAAACCCATAATCAAAATCAAAGTCATAATGGTATTACAAATCAAATATGCAGAAGTCTCTAGAATATAACACCCGATGCAATACAATCAAGCCACACCCTTCATATTGCTTCCCAAAATACAACATACTTGTGTGAATGTTATGATACCATCATAATCTTAGACTCACTTTTTTATACAGTACCACTGCAATCTTTCCTGCTATGGTCTCACCATAGTCTTTCATATTGGTGTTATGGTACCACCATAGTCTCTATTACTAGTGTTGTGCTACCACGATAGTCTTTCATGCAAAAGTCACAAAGATAATCTAGTATACATCGACACGTGTCATACATACTATAGTAAGAAAACTTACCTGAATCAAAGAGTTGACTCCCAACTACTCGAAATACCAAAAAATCAACTACATTCATTCTACCACTCAAAACCAGCAATTTGACTAAAAGTCAAACTACTCAGATAATAAAAGGTTAACGGTCAACAAACAGTCGGTTAAAGTTAATGGTCAACATTTAACTAGCACTCATGTTGCAACTAGCTCCATAGTTTCGTCGCGACCACTAAACGTCAATACAATTATGATTGCTCATTGCGGCCCCCACAAACATCACGTAGTGATGTACATGAAAAAAGCTTAATCCACTAATATCTTAATTATTAATGTCCAGAGCTTAAAAGCTCATATTTGATTCTTCCAAAGCTTTGCATGGATTAACAATCTACTTAGATCAAAAACACTAACATTATAATGATCAAAATAACCAAGGATTCATGCATGGAATTAAATGAGTGTAAGCACCCAAGTTTCTATAGTCAATGGTCCAGAAAACAACCCTAAATGGTTCTAGGATTTTGAAGTCACTCCAAATCCAAGAATCACAAGGTTAAAGGACAAGAACCTAAAAAACAACCTAGTTCTATACAAAAGAAAGATAAAGGTTGAAGCTTTATTATACCCATAAAAGGTCTAAAAGAAGATTTTCTTGTTAGATCTCTAAGGAACAACAGACCAAACACCACCGCTAACATTCTTATTCATTGATCTTCATAAAAATGGACACTATATCACACAAACTAATTATGAGGGCTAGGGTTAGGATGGGGGATGTGTTCAGAGAATAAGCTTGCTCAAAATGACAAACTCTAGCGATTAGAACCTTTAAATAGGGCCTAAAACCTAGGGAATTGGGGTTTGTATTCCCAGTCGCACCGCGCCACGACCATGTTTCCTAATCACATCACATTTTTAAATGATGTGTCCGCATCGCGATTAACAAACATCGCGCCGCGACCCAACAAATTCCTCAAAAACTAAGACTTCAAATAAATAACTTAATCCATAAATATATCTAGAAAACGGGTGTTACATTTACATTTTGGAATTATTTTGTTGAATAAATAATTTGATCATGTAGCTAATCACTCATGACAAGGCCATGTGATAGTTACGATTCAATTTTCCTTAGTCGATCACTATTGTCTTAAAAAAGGTTTATTTAAAATTAAGTTATTTGCTTATTTAGAGCATCCTTATCTTCTTCAACTATTTTCTTATTTTAGATATTGTAACTAATGAACAAAATATTTTAGGGTTACATTATTGAATCGTTAAAGAGATTATAATTGTAATAAAAGAAAAAGACAGTATAAACAAAAAAGCTAACAAGGTTAAACCTAGGTATATGGCTAAATGGCCAAACCCTATAAAAGGACTAATAACTTTATTATGCTAATATCCCCTTCAAACCCTTAATGGGACAACAACAAGCATTGAGATTTTTTCAATCAAATAATGATAATGAGGATTAGTCAAGGCTTTCGTGAATGTTTCAACAATCTGCATTGTGGATGGAACATGAGTAAGAGAAATAGTCCTATGCTGAAAGTGGTGCTGAGTTAATTTATAATCACTCTCAATATGTTTTGTCCGCTCATGATACACTGAATTCTTGGCAATCATTATCGCACTATCATTGTCACAATGCAAAGGTGTAGGCTGAGAAATATGAACACCAATGTCTGCAAGAAGCCATCATAACCACACAATTTCACAAGTTACAAGAGTCATAGATTGATACTTAGATTGTGTAGATGATTGAGAGATAACATCTTGTTTCTTACTCTTCCACGAAATCAACAAATCTCCAAGACTTGTGATCATAAATTCATATCCCAGTCAACATCACTATAGGCAAGCAACTCAAGAGAGGAAGTGGAAGGAAACATCAGACTCTGAAACCAACTAGAATGAAGATATCTCAAAATACAAACAAAAAAGCTCTCCAATGAACCGTGGAATGAGTAGTAACCAACTAGCTAACCAAATGAATTGCATGAGCAATATCTGGCCTAATGACGGTAAGATAGACCAAACTCCCCATAGTGATATGATAAATGCTCGGGTTTGACAAGGAACTCGGACAGTTGGAGAATATTTGACATTGATCTCTAGAGGGGTATCAACATGTAAAATAATGAACAAAATATGTTAGGTTTCATTATTGAATCATAAAAGAGAATAAAATTACAATAAAAAAGAACCATATAAACAGGAAAGCTTAAAAGTTAAACATAGGTATATGGCTAAAGAGTCAAATAGGACCTAAACAAGAAAATACCTAGTGACTTTGTTATGCTAACAGATATTACAACCATAACATCATCTACATCGCTAGAAATGCATATTCGATGCTTGACTCATGACGAGTCCACCGAATTGAATAATGAGTTTAAATTGATTGACAGATTGAAACACCCCCACCAATTTTAATGCTTTAATATTAACGAGTCTTGCAAATCCGACATACCAGGAAAATGAGTTACGATATTTTCTATGAAATCTAAAACAACCGTGATTAACTTCATGGGGGATTTCGGTGGTTGAGTGTCTTGTGATTAAAGGAAAAATATAGTTTCTGGTTAGTAAGAGTGTGCAAAAACGTTATAGGAAAACTTAAAAAGTTAAACATAGATATATGGCTAAACAATCAAATAAGGCCTAAACGAGAAAATACCTAATGACTTTATTATGCTAATATATATTACAACCATAACATCATTTACATCCCTAGAAAATGCATATGCGATGCTTGACTCATGATGAGTCCACCAAATTGAACAATGAGTTTAAATTGATTGACATAGATTGAAAAACCCCCACCACTTTTAATGCATTAATATCAACGAGTCTTGCAAATCCCACATACCAGAAAAATGAATTATGATATTTTCTATGAAATTTAAAACCATTGTGATCAACTTCATGGGGAATTTTGGTCGTTAGGTGTCTTGTGATTAAAGGGAAAATATAGTTTGTGCTTAGCAAGAGTGCAAAAAATTCAAAATCTCACCAACCAAAAAAAATCAAAATCGAAAAACTAAACCATTTTGAAAAACCAACGATTTAATTTTTGGTTTATATAAAAATTCGATTTGTGCATGTATGTTCGGTTTCTCATATACAAAAATTACTGAAAAAACGGACAAAACTAAATTATTTGTCTAAATTGAAAACAATTATTATATATCTACGATATTTTATTAAAAAATAAATTAAAGGAACACATATGTGTTAGTATATTGTTTTATATTATTCTTAGATAAATAATATGTATTTGTTAAATTTCAGTACAATCAAAAGACCAATAAAAAATGCAAAAAAACAAAAAAAACAAAAAACAAAAAACAAAAGCAAACACATTGCTATAACGATACAGTACTACACGTTAAATGAAGGATTGAAGTTGGTGTCGGTATGATTTTCTTGTCTTGAACCAAATGGCCAAGAAATCTGAGTTGTTTCCAACCAAACTGGCAAACAAAGTTTATTAATCCCCAAATAATTTAAAATAACGCATCCGAACAAGAGTTCAATTAAAAAAAAAACCATATGGTATCAGATTATCTTATTTCATAGTTGCGTGGCCATTGCATTATCATCCTCCAACCAGCATCCCACGTGTAATGGGTTATGGTCTAATATACAGATTTCGATTTATTTTGAGCTCTAGGTTGATGATCAGTATAACCCATATAGAATAATAAATACAAGGTTTTTAATGCCGATAGAAGATTTCACAGCACAATTTAAGGTTCGAAGAGTGGAAACTAAAAGCTTTTAAAGATACGATCAACACTGATTATCCAAAACTTATTATGACTAGATAATCGACAATAATAAAGCCAACTGTTGGGTGATCATGAAGATCATATATCAGCGTTAGGATACAGTATCTGAGTATTAAGATATAAAGTTGCATGTCAGAAAAATAGTTGACTTTTATTTTTTCATGGACTTAAATTTAACGTTAATTCAAATTTCACAATTGATATATATGGATCGAATATTTATTATCAGTATCGGCTCAAGGCTGTTCAAAGTTCAAACCTTACAAATTTACCATGCGCAAAAATCTCTTAAGAAAGTAATATGCATTAAATATGAATCAATCCTTATTTTCTTAACAATCAGCCATAGACCAATATAACGCGACCCAAGATTACATCCATTCCCATCATTTTGACTTCACAGGTTAAGAAACTAAAGTAGAGACGAGAGACTTTCACACTTGATATCAAGGTGGACGTAGGAATATACACTAACATTGGCAACAATTTTTTTCACTCAACATATACTAATAAATATAGATGTAACTATTTTTAGTAGTTGCATTTTAATACAAAAAAAATAAAATTATAAGCTGAAATGGAATAGTGACTCGGGGCATCCGGGAAACCACTGGATCCGCCACTGCATGATGACCGATCAATGACTTTAACAGTTAACACCATCAGCAAGCAATTGTATGTTAACCGATGACTCTTTGGTCAATTAAGCAATAAATTAATAACTGAAATAATACCATTATTCAACATTTGATGACCTTTAGTTAGTCAAACAATAAACTAATTAAATCAAGTTATCCATCACTGCTGTCATGACAAGAAACTCTGCAAAATATCAACAAGTTAGGTGTGTCATAATCGTTCATCCACAACATATATAATCTCAATTAACTAACGGGGTGTTTGGGATTGACTTAATTTGAAAATAACATATTGACTTATTAGATTTTTAAAAACTCAATAAGTCCAAAAAATGTTGGAACTAATAATTGTCATAAGTAATAATTTTTTTTTTTTTTTTTTTTTTTTTTTTTTTTTTTTTTTGTATATTCAAGATAATCCAAACAGATAAAAACTATAGACAATATGACTAATCAAGTTATAGTTTTTTGCCCGTATATGAGTTAATCAGAATTTTTTTTGTAAGAACTTGTTTTGTGATCACATAAACTAATAAACACTTTTATCAAAAATTGTTTATTAAATAAACAATCTCAGACACCCTTAATTGAATGAACAATTGTTGGATTAGTGTCTAAGTCCATAACTATTTTGGTATGTACTTGACCCGATGGTGCATAGTCCTTTTGGGTTGCCTTCACCAAAGCAACTTGATAGGATAATTTATGGAGAGTAAGAATTAAATATGATTTATTAATGTATTATGAGAATAATATATTAAAGGAGAAATCATATTGTTTAATTAATATTAGTTAATAATTAATTGGTAATTAGTTTTGTGACTAAAAGAGATTAATTAAACTTAAGGGACTGGAATTGTAATTATAGGATAATTGCAATTTGGGCCATGGATTGCCTTATATTAAGAGATGGACGAATTCTAATGGGAAACCCATAAGGAAATCGTCCATGGGCTTAATTAAAGAAGTCTATGGGTTGCTTAGGGCTTAAGCATCCAAATTAGGGTTTCCTTGTTAGATAACTCTAATAGCCCAACTATATAAAGACCCTTAAGGCTCAAAAACGTGGCGAATGATCTTGTAAGGGTTTACACACGTTTTTGGCAGCTTCCAACCTCTCTCCTCTTCATCCTCTTGCTTATGGTGTTTGTGAGCCATTAGAGGAGTGACACTTGTGACTCTAAGCCTTCCAAAGTTAATACAAGGAGATTTGGGATTGTTATTGCTACATAACAATCAAGGTAACACTATAAACTTATTCTAATGTTAATATGATTATATGTATGCTAGAATTAGGGTTTATAGTCTTGGATTCAAAGCATGTACAATAGACAAACCTAGATCCAAGCATCAGGGTTTGTATGAGCACATAGGATGTCTTATGACTAAAACCCATCAGTGGTATCAGAGCCTAGCTTGGTTTCAATTGTATTGATGCATTGTATAACTGAAAAATCGTTTTTTGGGCTTTATGGCTGAGGAACTCGGCGAGTAGACCTCAACTCGGCGAGTACAGTGTGGTACTCGGCGAGTTCGAGCGTCAGATAATGCTTATCTCGGGATTTCTTGCTGTTTTTGCATTTGGATAGTTACCTTATTATGTTAGATCAATATAAATCCGATTTTATGATATATATATATATATATATATATATATATATATATATATATATATATATATATATATATATATGACTATATTCTTGATCTAATTAAAGATAATTATCAATTAACAAGATAATTGTTTCCTTATAAGATAATTGATTAATTATTTTGAGTAAATTGATAAATTGTTTTGCAAGAAATCATTAAATAAATCAAATATGGATAATTATGTAACTAAATGTTAGTTTAGATTATTTGTTATTTGATCCTTGTTGTTATGAAAAGTTTCATATTTTCTCCTTTAGGTTTTATAGTTTAAATTTGAACCCAAAAGTTTTGAAGTTTTGAAATTTAAATAGTTAAAACCCTAATGTTTTGAAAAAGGTTTCAAAACTTGCCCTCAAGTTTTGGAATTTAAAAGTTGATTAAAAGTTTAATTAGAAATGTTAAATTCTAAAACCCTAGCAATGTATTGAAAAGTTCAAATCACACCCTTATGGTTTTATTAATTAATTAAGGAGTATAATTAAAAGAGGTTTAATAAATCCATAAAAGTTTTGGTTAACCATTTAATTGAATTAAAAGTGTTATTGTTAAAGTTAACCACATAGTATTTTAAAAGTATAAAATGCACCCTATACTATATATAATACTAAAAGTCTAACATTATATATATGTATGAGTAAAAGTCAGTCTTGCCGTTAGTAGGCCTCATTCACGAAGCTAGTCTATAAGGGGTGTTTAAGGAAATTGCCTATAAAATGGCGATTGAATGGGTATCCACTCTTACCTACCTCACTCTTGACTAGTGGAGGGTCGTTAGCCGAACGGGTAGGATAGGACGAAACCTTCTATTATAAGTATAATGAAGTACAAAAGTAACTAAATGTTTTTCAAATTCCCAATCTTAGTGTTGGGTTATAAGCATTCTAACACTCCTAAGTGTACATGCAACCCTAAATACCTTGGATCTATGTTTTCTCTATTATACATGCAAATATGAACATCCAAGGTATTATCCTAATCTAGCATACAAAACTATCAATATAACAAGATAGAATACATACCTCTTTGATGTAGAATGTCTTCATGAAGCTTGAGTGCCTAGTGCCCCAAGTTTGACACATCAAATGGTTCACACAACACCAAATACACTTGGAATAACTTGAGAGAATTCTACACTTCATAAAATCGGCTAGTCCTCTCTAGAATAATCTAGTGGCCGATTTTGTCAAGAATAAGATCTTTATATAGTGTTACAATTAGGGCAAACCATAATTGTCATGACTTTCCATTTCCTTGGATCCATGGGTTCAAATACACCATGGAGCATCCAAGGAGCATCATATGGGTTTTGGTCCAACTAGATAATCCATGGAGCATTAGCCCACTATACAAGTATGGATGATTTACACAATCAACCCATATATTTAATTAGTCTTCTTTTGATCACTTAATTAATCCTAGATTAATTCTTGATCAATACTAATTAAATAATCTTATTATTCTTATTATTAATATACTAGAACTTATAATATATTAATAACCATAAGTGTCTTATTTCTCTCATTATAGTCTATCCAAGTGCATGATGCCATGCAACCCAAATGGACCATGCCGGGTCGGGTCAAGTCTTACCAATTATAGTTATGGACTTAGACATTAATCCAACAGTCTCCCACTTGGATAAGTCTAAAACTATTTTCGCGTATGACTTCAGGAACCAACTGGCAATCGTAGCTCTCAAAAGCTTCTGTCGAACTCTGACCTTGTAGATGAACTCTGATCTTGTCAATGACTTGTCCATTAGATAAGGGATCATATATTCCTCCATTCTAGATATCATATGGACTGAGACATGGATTATAATCATTCTCTCTGTCCATTAGTTGTTTCCCGATTTCCGATTTATGACGACTGACTAATTGAACAAATCAAATCAGTCCTGGCCCGGCCGAGCACTTCCATTTGTCATCATCAAATCATCGAGGGGCCCACAAATATCGCTTTTATCCCGAAGGTAAAAGGAATGGATAAACTTCGACTCATATGGCTTGTTCTACTACTTGTTGAATCATACACAAAGACACGTTTTATAACATCGAGTTACCAATGCGTTTCATGTAATCAATGTACTATCAACTCATAGTAACAACTCATATCTCTAGTTTTGAAGAATATAAGATATTATCGTCTCATGATCACTCATGATAAAACCCATGAAGTGATTCCAATGAGCGCGGGTTGAATCCAATACTCAGAACTTATGAGTACTCATGAGTGTTGTAGCTATTTGTCCAACAACTTAGACCTCTACAAGCCAACCCATGACAGTCTTAATTCATATCTACTTCCAACATATGACCGACTGTGGATGGTTTGAATAACTTAGTCATTCCGGAAGAATAACCTAGTTTATTCGGGAAGTCAAAACATGCAAAGTGAAACACAATAATAATTGAATCCAATATGGTCTCAGAACTTATGAATATAAATAAAACACCTTTTATTTATCACCATATGATTACACATTATTCATTGTATACTGCTTCAGCTATCAACTTTTATTCTTGAATTTAAAACAATAGTTGTCCCATGCTCCAAGCATGCACACTATGTTTTCTAAACACTAGTCATGCCATACACCAAGTATGCATAATATGTTTGTCTATGATCTTTATTTTGTGAACTAGATCAAATGAGCTGAACTTCAATGATTCTCTTTTCACACTCCCAAATCCTTACTGCAAATGCAAGAATTCCAAATTCATGCCATTTACTGAAATCTGTTAGATTCTAAACTTATATGCATTGATCCTCTTGTAATGATTATGCACAAAGTCAGAAAGACTTGGCAACAATCATTACAGAGTATTCCAAAGGAGATCAATTCCTTGGAAACATCCTTCTTGCATTAAGTTTCCTTAATCTTATACAGATTGAAAATTCTAACTTTGAAACATTTCCAGATTCCATTTTGACTATCACTTCTGAACAAGAGTTGCCTCCTTACAGATTATGTCAATATGGTCCTTCCAGAATTATCACTATACTTCCAACTGTCCTTGAGCAACCAATCTTTGGTAAACCTTAGATTTTCCTCAACAATTGTTTAATCCTTTTAGTCATATCCAGTTCTAAACCTTTTCCCTTCTTAATGCCCCAGGCATTTGGAAATTTTTAGAAAGGATGAATATAGCACATGTAATCGATCCTATATCCAAAGCATATGGGACACGATTCATGATGTCTCACATAAAGACTAAACCAGTCTTTTGCTATAACATTTCCATTTTAATTTGCCAAGTTCTCATAATTCAGATTATGAAAAGGGATGCCGTAACCATAATCAAATTTAAGAACGCAAATAATGGACCTATATACAGAATTTCCTTATGTTGAGCCATTCCAACATGAAATTCATATATATCCTTGACTAAATGATTAAAACCTCACGATCTAAGCTTATAGATTTGAGATGAAGTATAATTTCCTCTCCCTTAATTATAGCAAAACAACTTTTTCCCAATTGAAACCTTTTGTTTTCTATAATTAACATTGCTAACTTGCAATACTTATCGTAATTATCATGCTCCCACTAACATGATGATTATTAGCATAACACTTATGCTCCCACTAGCTTTGACATGTACTCAGAAAGCTCGACTTCTAGAAATCAATACTTTATTGACTTTCTGACCAAAGTTCAGATCTCTGATACTAGATTGTTTTGATAAGACTTTATCAAAAAACATACACCTTCCCTTAGATAGCACATTTGTGTGTCTAAACAATTATGAAGAGGGATGCCGTAATCATAATGGTTAGACCTTTTTGCCACTTCTCACAAGTCCAAGTTAGTGTGCCGGTAAACCACACACGCTCCACTAACGACTTTGAGAATGCAAATATCCCAATTGCTATCTAGCTAAAATCTACTTAGTGGAAGTGTTTCCTCACCATCATTTTCATGAATCAGAGAGAAACCTTATGACACTTAGATTTATTGGTGTATGAGTTCCTACCCATATAAATTTGTCAAAACCATAATCACAAGACAAGGATAATGACAAATCCAAAACCATATGGATTGAACTCAATCTTAATTTCTTGCCACCTGGCAGCTCAAGGGCCTACCATTGCTTCCAAGTTGTTGTGCAACACATTGAGAACTCTAAGAACTCATATGCAAAGCCAACTTTAACTGGAATGGGCACAGAATATGTCAACACGATAGGTTATAAACCTTAAGTCGTGTGCTAGTGAAGAACTTCAGGTTTTATTCTTGATTAGTTCTTGAGACTTTCAAGACCTTTAAGACTCCCACTGTCCTCTTGACATATAACACTCTCTTGTCAAATATTCAAGGGATAGTGTGGATTCTTTATCAAGACAAACACTTCACACAATTGGCCTGGGTTGGTCTTTGTTTTATCCAAAACATCACAACTTACCAATTTCAAATGTACAAGAGTAGAAAACTTTTACTCTTACATTTGACAAGTGTTTTAAACCTTCTTTGAGACATGTCACTCAAGTCACAATCTTGGAGTATGACTCTAAGACTTGTATTGGAACGAAGTATGACTCATCTTCTTGATTTAACCATTTCAACATTTCAAGATCCCTTCTTCTTAGTCATAAGAATGCACTAAGACTTCCTTAGAGAACTAATTTTGATATGGTTTCTTAATCATTAAGATGATCACAAAACTGATACTAAAGTACTCTCCCATCTTTTCAGATTTGAGAAACTTTTATCCTTCTGCCTAATTTGATTCTTCTTATCCGCTCTGCTATGCATTGGAACCTTTTCCAATGTCTCAGAGTTACACTTAAGCTTGTAAGTATAATCATATTTACTGAACTCTAGTAAAATATGACGAATAGCCTTATATCTTTTGTGGTGGACTTAATCAGTGCACATGACTATGTACTCGATCCCTTAGTCCATTACTTGACTCACACATCCATGTGAACAAGTAATTAGTCTTAATTTTTCCAATACTTGAAAGTTCTCATTCATCATGCTATACACCTTGCATGATTCCAAGTTCCTGTCCAATTGAGACTTGGGTGATGAGAATCTTTCCTTTATTTGGTAAATTTAGACATTACCACAAATGAAAGAATCAATTTCATATTTCCACTCTTGCTATTAATGGAATCATATAAGCAACAATTTTCCCTCAAATGCCATTGTAAGGATATTTTAAAATAACTAAAATCAAAAAATTTTCTTTTATTTTAAAACTATGCGGAAAAACTTATCCTTACAACCCATATGAAAACTTGTTGTTATCTATTCCTAAGCAATATCTCATAACTCCTAAGAAGTAGCTCAAGAATCTGATCTTCAAACTACGCGATAGAAATCCATCTATGCGATCAGATTCAACATATTCTTTCTTTAAGTTCCTTTACCTTTTCTTTGATTCTTAAAACATTACCATGTGACCCAGTCACATCATGTATCAGGAATCTCATAATAGAAACTTAACAGAGTTAGATTAGTGGATTTTACCTGAAGTAGAGTCAAACTTATTGACTTTAACATCCTTAGGTAAATTTGGCAGCTTCGCAACTAATAACCCTTACTTTGGCAATATAAACATATGGACCCTTTGATAATGGTACACGGGACTATCACAGACTTAGCTTTTCTCTTTACCATTTGTTCAACCGAGTTGACTATGGCCGATCCCTTTCCATTGGGAAGAGAATGCTTTTTCTGTATTTCCAGTGTCACCATTGTCAATGTCCATAAAGTTTCAGGAAGTTGATCTTAACAATAGATAAGATCATTAAGGGTCTTGTCATAGTCTATTTCATAGGTGTCCCAAAGGAACTCACTATGTGACTTAGAAAGTGATTGAACCACCAACTTTCTCAAGACATTGACACCCAACTCTCCCGGCTTGTCAATATGTGATTACATCTCCAAGATGTGATCACACCTAGACCTTGTCTTGCCAATAGGGTTCGAGTGACCTTAAATTTTTCAAGAACTTGTGGGTTAGGGAGAATAATTGGAGGAGGAGAGAGAAGTATGATATCCATGGGACATCATCTTCATTTAGGAAAGCTTGTTTCAAGAGATTTGGGAAGATCATAAATGTCTAAACCAAACATGTTTTGGGAGATATTCAAGATAGTTGACCTTAAAGTCCTTAATATGACACCCAATATGAAATATTAAGGCTAGGACCCAACAAACTATCTTATAACTTAGAAGAGGTATGCCGTAATCCAAGCTATAAAACAATTTGAAGGTAGGTGAATGACGATTCACCAATTTCCACCAAGATAAACGAAATGTATTATTAGGTTTTAATTGGCTTTGAAATTCCTAGATCTTTTGAGATTCATTGAACTGTTCAATGGCATGTTTCAATCTCGAGTGTGCCCTTCAGGTTTTGTGACTGGGATGCCGAGGATCACAAAACAAGGTGTGAAGTAACCATGCAAATTACTTGGTACCCTTAAGTGTTTACCCCTCAATCGGTGTGCCGGTTAACCACACACGCTCCATCGATACTATGATAAACATTAAGTTACCCTTTGCCTACCTTGTTAAATACGAGTTAGTGTGCCGGTTAACCACACACGCTCCACTAACCGACTTAAACAAAGTGCAAAGTGTAATTTCATGGATTAGCACCTTATTCACATTTTCCTAAGTAACTAAGATTGGGAATTATTAAGAGTTTAGTTACTTAGTATTTATCATTAATACTTTTAATGAAGGGAGAATTATAGTCATGTCAAACCCGTTCGGCTAACGACCCTCCACCAGTCAAGCAAGCGGTGGGTGAGAGTGGACACCCATTAAGTTGCCATTTTATAGGCAACAACCTTATACCCACCTTATAGACCGGCTTCGTGAATGAGGCGTACTAGCGGACAGACCGACTTTACTCTTATACATATATATATATATATATATATATATATATATATATATATATATATATATATATATATATATTATTAACTTTTAATATTATAAAGTATAAGGGTTGAATTTTAACTTTTAAAATTCTAAGGGCTAACTTGGAATTAAAGTATTCATAAGAGAAAACTTTACAAATTCCAAAACTTGAGGGCAAGTTTTGAAACTATTCAAAACTAATTAATTCCATAACTTATGTATTTAAAGTAGTTTTAATCCAAAAACTCTTCAAGTTCCATAACTTGTGGACAAATTATGGAAGACTTTAAACTAATAAAGAATTAACTTTTTCTTTATTTTATAACTTATGGAATTAATTAAGGTTACATTATATATATATATATATATATATATTTATTTATTTAATGAAGAGACTCTTGGTCCTCCATAACTTGAGGACAAATTATGGAGTCATAACTCCAATTAATTAGAACTAGACTCTTCATTTTTGTAACCTTTGCCAATTTTATGAGTTTTATGAGACTTAAATGTGACTTTTCATATAACTTGAGGACAAGTTACAAAAACACATTTTAGAATCAACTCTTAGATTAATTTGGATTGAAAACAACTTTTTCACTCAACTTTTCTATTAATCTAAGCAACTCATAAGAACAAGATAATTCAAATCAAACTTTTTCATGTAATTAGTCTAACCTTTAAACTAATACAAAACATGAATATATTGACAATTATCTTTGAAAATGGATTAGCATGAACATTACCACATTAAAAACAAGTTTATAAGTTCAAAAACAACTTAGGGTAATGTTCCTAGTCCATTTCTAGCCAAAAAACTCGAAAATATGCTGTCTGGGGTCCAACTCGTCGAGTGCTTGAACACAACTCGGCGAGTTGGATGCATTTTGCCTTGGACTCGTCGAGTCCCTTCATGGACTCGGCGAGTCAGCTGGGCTGATAGCATCAAAACTCGATTTTTCAGCTTCTATTGCAGGTATAACAAGAAAACAAGCCTAGGCTCTGATACCACTGTTGGGTTATGAGCATTCTAACACTCCTAAGTGTACATGCAACCCTAAATACCTTGGATCTATGTTTTCTCTATTATACATGCAAATATGAACATCCAAGGTATTATCCTAATCTAGCATACAAAACTATCAATATAACAAGATAGAATACATACCTCTTTGATGTAGAATGTCTTCATGAAGCTTGAGTGCCTAGTGCCCCAAGTGTGACACCTCAAATGGTTCACACAACACCAAATACACTTGGAATAACTTGAGAGAATTCTACACTTCATAAAATCGGCTAGCCCTCTCTAGAATAATCTAGTGGCCGATTTTGTCAAGAATAAGATCTTTATATAGTGTTACAATTAGGGTAAACCCTAATTGTCATGACTTTCCATTTCCTTGGATCCATGGGTTCAAATACACCATGGAGCATCCAAGGAGCATCATATGGGTTTTGGCCCAACTAGATAATCCATGGAGCATTAGCCCACTATACAAGTATGGATGATTTACACAATCAACCCATATATTTAATTAGTCTTCTTTTGATCACTTAATTAATCCTAGATTAATTCTTGATCAATACTAATTAAATAATCTTATTATTCTTATTATTAATATACTAGAACTTATAATATATTAATAACCATAAGTGTCTTATTTCTCTCATTATAGTCTATCCAAGTGCATGATGCCATGCAACCCAAATGGACCATGCCGGGTCGGGTCAAGCCTTACCAATTATAGTTATGGACTTAGACATTAATCCAACACTTAGTTACTTAGGCAAAAGTGAATTGATGCAATTCCATGAAATTACACTTTGTGCCCTTGCGAAGACGTTAGTGGAGCGTGTGTGGTTCACCGGCATACTAAATGGTTCTAAGCAAAGGTAGCAAAGGGTGACTCAATGTTTGTCATAGTTCGATGGAGCGTGTGTGGTTTACTGCCACATCGAATAGGTGACTGTAACATGTGAGGGCACCATGTAGTTTGCATGGTTATTCACACCCACTTTGTGATCCTCGGCATCCCAGTCACAAACTAGAGGGGCATATCGAGATTTAAACATGCCATTGAAATGTTCAATGAATCTCAAAGGATCTAGGAGTTTTCATAGATTTAAAACTTAAATTTCTTTTTCGTCTTTCATGGTGGAAATTAGTGAATCGTCATTCACTTACCTTCAAATGTTCTGCAATTTGGGTTACGACATCCCTCTCTCGAGTTATAGGATATTGTGCTGGGTCCTAGCCTTGGAATTTCATTTGGGTGATTTACCAAGGACTCAATCAATCAACTAACTTGAATTCGTTTTTTCTCCCAATGTCAAAGTTCGACAACTATGGTCTTCTCAAATCCCGTGGAACAAGTATTCCACATGAAGATGGTATTCCACGATTCGATCGAGGAACAAGAAATCATGCTTCACTTCCTCCTCCTCCTTCAATTATTCTCCATAACCCACAAGATTGTAAAATTGAAAGGTTCAATATCACTCAAGCCCTTTTGGCAAGTAAAGATAAAGAAGGAAAGTCGGTGTGTGCACATGTAACGCCCGTGTTTCTAGGCTTGCCATTTTTAGCAATGTAATAGTCTAGGTTAACCTTTGTAACCCCAATTTGAAATAATAAAAATGTATTATTTGTGAATTATGTGAATTATGTGATTTATGTGTTTATTTTCTTAATTATTATAATTTAATGAATTAAGAATAAAATAAGCGTCAAAATTAAAGTGTGAGATAAGTCCGATATCTTTGCATAAAGTTGTAGTGCTCGAAACAAGGATTCCGGAGATATAAGGAATGCCAAAATCCGAATTATAACGAAGAAGTTATGACCTGTCGAAGTTTCGCGACAGAACCGACACGACGCCGAGTGACGTAAAATATGAATTTAAGATAGAGCGATATTTAGCCTTAGCGATCTAAACGAAAGTCGTAGATTTCATTAAACCGAGAGCGTGCATAAAACGAACGCCCAAATCTGACTTCGTATGAGGAAGTTATGATTTTCTGAAGTTTCAACGTGGCAGTATGCAGCCCGAATACTCGATTTGAGATCGAGCGGTTTTTAGCCGAAACAATCTAAATGAGAATAGGAGATCTCGTTGTTAGTATCGAAACGATGAAAAGATAGGCGAGAACGGACGTCAGACGAAGAAGTTATGATTTTATAACGAAGTTTTCCTGTCCGAGCCTTCTAAAAATAATTAATAAAAATAAAAGTCAAAATTAGCCGACGGAGTCTAAACGAAAGTTGTAGAGCGTAGTCTCACCTTCGCGTGGATATAAAGAACGTCGAAATCAGAGTTCGTATGAAGGAGATATGAATTTCTGAAGTTTAATAAAATATTTAATATTTATTTTTATTTTACTCCGATATTATCCGAAGAGAAGAGAGGCGGTCTATCCGAAGTACGCAGCGCGTACTGCTGTACGCCCCGCGTACAGCGTAGGGCACTCAAGTTCTACGGAGTAGTGAGTCGTATGCAATGACGTAGATGGACCGATGACGTAAGCGCTGACGACCACCGAGGCGTACGCCCCGCGTAGCCTCGTACGCCCCGCGTACGTGCGAGGTACCTGTTAGCCATCGTATGTCGCTTCAGGTACCTTTCTTGTTAACAAATTGCCTGCCCAAATTTTATTTGATTCTGGAGCCAACTACTCCTTTATATCGCATGAATTTGGTAGAAAACTAGCTTTGCCTATTGTGAGACTAGATAATGCTTTATTAGTTGAAGTTGCTAGTGGCAAGATCGTACCTGTTAGCCATCGTATGAAAAACATTTTAATTGATTTGAATGGGAATAAGTTCCACGAGGAATTATTACCTATAGAACTTAATGGTTTCGACATCGTTTTGGGAATGGATTGGCTTAGTGCGAATGATGCCGAAATTTTATGCAAGAAGAAAATAGTGAAAGTGAATCCGCCTGGAAAGGAATCGTTTATGGTGTATGGAGATAAACGCAGAGTAAATTCTGGAATCATTTCCCTAATGAAAGCCAGAAAGTGTTTGACCAAGGGATGTACATCATATTTAGCATTCGTGATCGATGCTAAGAAGGAAAAGAAGGTGATGCAAAATATTCCCGTTGTGTGTGATTATCCGGAAGTATTTCCCGAAGATCTTCCTGGATTAACGCCCGATCGACAAGTAGAATTTCGTATTGACTTGTTGCCCGGAACAACGCCAATTGCAAAAACACCTTATCGATTAGCACCGACGGAGATGAAGGAGCTAATGATGCAACTTCAGGAGTTATTGGACAAAGGTTTCATTAGACCTAGTTCATCACCCTGGGGAGCTCCGGTGTTATTCGTAAAGAAGAAAGATGGAAGCATGAGGATGTGCATTGATTACCGAGAGCTGAATAAGGCAACAATAAAGAATAGATATCCGTTGCCGAGGATTGATGACCTATTCGATCAGCTACAAGGTTTAAGTTATTTCTCAAAGATCGACTTGAGGTCAGGATATCATCAGCTAAAAGTAAGAGAGCAGGATATAGAGAAGACTGCATTCAGAACCCGATATGGACACTATGAGTTTTTGGTTATGTCGTTTGGACTAACCAATGCTCCAGCAACATTGATGGATTTAATGAACAGGGTTTGTAATCCGTTCCTTGATAAATCTGTGATAGTGTTCATTGATGACATTCTGATTTATTCAAAAAGCCAAGAGGAGCATGGCAGACACTTGCGAGAAGTTTTGGAAGTCTTAAAGAAGGAGAAGCTGTATGCGAAGTTCTCCAAATGTGATTTTTGGATTCGAGAAGTCCAATTCTTCGGTCACGTGGTCAACCAAGAAGGTATAATGGTTGATCCAGCAAAGATTGAAGCTGTAATGAAGTGGGAACAACCAAAAAGTCCCACGGAGATCCGAAGCTTTTTAGGATTAGCCGGATATTACCGAAGGTTTATCCAAGGCTTTTCTTCGATTGCTAGTCCATTAACAGCTTTGACCCACAAAGGAGCTACTTATGCTTGGAGTGATAAGCATAAAGAAGCATTCGAGAAGCTAAAGAAGAAACTATACGAGGCACCGATACTTTCTCTACCCGATGGAGTTGAAGACTTCGCTGTTTATAGCGATGCGTCTGGTGTTGGATTGCGTTGTGTTTTGACCCAAAGAGATAAGGTGATCGCATATGCATCTCGACAGCTGAAAGAGCATGAAAAGAACTACCCGACTCATGATTTGGAGTTGGCAGCGGTAGTTTTCGCTTTGAAAATATGGAGGCATTACCTCTATGGCACGAAGTGCAAACTTTTCACTGATCATCAGAGTCTCCAATATCTCTTTAGTCAGAAAGAATTGAATATGAGGCAACGACGATGGCTGGAACTACTTAAAGACTACGACTGTGAGATACTTTACCACCCCGGTAAAGCCAATGTTGTCGCTGATGCTCTCAGTCGGAAAGTCAATCAAAGAAAGGAGAAGGCCAAGAGCGTTGAGAATTGAAGTTGTCTCGAATATTTTGGAAAGTATAAAGAAAGCTCAAGAGGAAGCTTCGGAGAAGAATGACCGAAAGGAGGAACGTTTGGGAAAAACATTGGTGTTCGGTGTAAACAGTCACGGACTGAAGGTGTTCCAAGATCGGATTTGGATACCTAAGACAGGAGGAGTCAGAGATCTTCTGATGGAAGAAGCTCACAAGACCATGTACTCAATTCATCCCGGTAGCACTAAAATGTATAGGGACCTGAAACCCTATTATTGGTGGCCGACGATGAAGCTCGACATTGCGAAGTATGTGGCCGAGTGTGTGACTTGTGCAAGAGTCAAGGCACAACATCAGAATCCGTACGGGAGTTTAGAACCATTGCCTGTGCCTATGGGTAAGTGGGAAGACATTACTATGGATTTTGTCACTAAACTGCCCAGAACAAAGAATGGTCACGACATGATTTGGGTGGTCGTCGATCTATTCACTAAGAGTGCGCATTTCATAGCAGCCAATGAGAAATGGTCTATGGAAAAGCTTGCGAATTCTTACGTGAAGGAAATTGTGAGACTTCACGGTGTTCCGTTAACGATTGTGTCGGATCGTGATAGCCGTTTCACCTCACGATTTTGGAAAAGTCTACAAGAGGAATTGGGTACCAAGTTGTGTTTAAGTACAGCTTACCATCCGCAGACTGATGGTCAGAGCGAACGGACAATACAAACACTTGAAGATATGCTGAGAGCGTGTACCTTGGAATTCCTAGGTAATTGGGATGAACATTTACCTTTGGTAGAATTTTCCTATAATAATAGTTTTCACTCGAGCATAAAGATGGCACCTTATCAAGCTTTGTATGGACAGAAGTGTCGTACGCCGTCTTGTTGGCTTGAGGCTGGGGAAAAGCAGTTTATGGGGCCGGAGATAGTCCATCAAACTGCTGAAAAGTTGAAAATAATTAGGGAGAGAATGTTAGCAGCTCAGGACCGTCAAAAGAGTTATGCTGACAAAAAGCGAAGACCGATGACTTTTGAAGTTGGAGATTCGGTTTTGCTTAAAGTCCCGCCGTGGAAGGGACTTATAAGATTTGGAAAAAGGGGAAAGTTAAGTCCAAGGTTTATTGGACCGTTTAAAGTTCTTCAGAGGATTGGGAACCAATCTTACAAGCTCGAACTACCAGAAGAACTGAATGGAATTCATAACACTTTCCATGTGTGTTATTTGAGGAAGTTCACAGGAGAAGTTCCCGACATAATTCCACTTTCAGAGTTGAGGATCGATGAGAACAAAAGGTTGATTGAGGAACCGGAGACAATTGTTGACCGAAAGACTAAGAAATTGCGATGTAAGATGGTGGAGTTAGTGCTTGTCCGATGGAAACACACGAATGGGCCAAATCTCACCTGGGAGACGGAGAGTGACATGATGAGTCGCTATCCGCATTTGTTTGCTGGTGTGTGATTCCGGGGACGGAATCATTCTAAGGTGGAGAGAATTGTAACGCCCGTGTTTCTAGGCTTGACATTTTTAGCAATGTAATAGTCTAGGTTAACCTTTGTAACCCCAATTTGAAATAATAAAAATGTATTATTTGTGAATTATGTGAATTATGTGATTTATGTGTTTATTTTCTTAATTATTATAATTTAATGAATTAAGAATAAAATAAGCGTCAAAATTAAAGTGTGAGATAAGCCCGATATCTTTGCATAAAGTTGTAGTGGTCAAAACAAGGATTCCGGAGATATAAGGAATGCCAAAATCCGAGTTATAACGAAGAAGTTATGACCTGTCGAAGTTTCGCGACAGAACCGACACGACGCCGAGTGACGTAAAATATGAATTTAAGATAGATCGATATTTAGCCTTAGCGATCTAAACGAAAGTCGTAGATTTCATTAAACCGAGAGCGTGCATAAAAGTAACGCCCAAATCTGACTTCGTATGAGGAAGTTATGATTTTCTGAAGTTTCAACGTGGCAGTATGCAGCCCGAATACTCGATTTGAGATCGAGCGGTTTTTAGCCGAAACAATCTAAATGAGAATAGGAGATCTCGTTGTTAGTATCGAAACGATGAAAAGATAGGCGAGAACGGACGTCAGACGAAGAAGTTATGATTTTATAACGAAGTTTTCCTGTCCGAGCCTTCTAAAAATAATTAATAAAAATAAAAGTCAAAATTAGCCGACGGAGTCTAAACGAAAGTTGTAGAGCGTAGTCTCACCTTCGCGTGGATATAAAGAATGTTGAAATCAGAGTTCGTATGAAGGAGATATGAATTTCTGAAGTTTAATAAAATATTTAATATTTATTTTTATTTTACTCCGATATTATCCGAAGAGAAGAGAGGCGGTCTATCCGAAGTACGCAGCGCGTACTGCTGTACGCCCCGCGTACAGCGTAGGGCACTCGAGTTCTACGGAGTAGTGAGTCGTATGCAATGACGTAGATGGACCGATGACGTAAGCGCTGACGACCACCGAGGTGTACGCCCCGCGTAGCCTCGTACGCCCCGCGTACGTGCGAGGGTTCAGCACCTATAAAAGGAGACCTGAAGCAGCCGAGTTTCCTTTGCAAATTCCATCATTCTCTCTGGTCCTTTTCCTCGATTTGCGTACCGTTTATACCCCAAAGCCCCGGTAATATTCCCGATCCCCGAAGTAAGATCCGAAGCCCCGAGAATCCCGAAGAGCGTTATTCCCGAGCCGAAACGATGCCCGCGAGAAGCCCGGTTTTGTGAAGATCTTCCAGATCTACGGAGAAACACCTCTTCTGCAAGCCGTAGTGCTGCCCGATCATCTTTTGATCAAGTGAGTGTGTAGTTATTTTCATTCCAACGCAATATTATGAAGTATTTCCTATAAAATACGTGTTATGTGTATATATTTGGTTGTTATACGTGTGAGTGTATATTCACTCTCTTCTATCTTATAGATCTGATGTATTCTCTATGAAATACGTGTTATGTGTGTATGCCTCATCTGTTATGTGGAATATGTATTGCTTAAAGCATGTTATACAGGTTTTTAAACAATGTATAAAAATGTATATTTTTATCTACTAATATGTTGGGTAGAACATGGGTAGGTAATTTGTGTGTAATAAACAGATGAGAGGCCTCGGTGTTATTGGTGTTATTCTAGTCATTCAGCAGAGTATGGATGACGACCACAGACTATTCTAGACTGTCCTGTGGAACACTAGCAGGCTCATTACCTGTAGGTGTTGTGAACGACGTGTTCACCGGTGTACTCTATCCCCCACATGGTTGCCTTTAGGACACTTATTGTTGAGGAAGCCCCTCTGCAGTGATGTCCGTCCCGATGAAAAATCCTGAAATAGGTTCCTTATAATAGACGTTATTTTTAGGAACGTAAGGTGAGGATAACGGGAATGGGTAATCGGGTTTATTGTTGATTGTTGAAATTAAATATAATTATTGTGGGTTGAAAACCCTATATGCTCACCAGACTCCCAAGCCTGACCCACTCAGTTGATTTATTTTACAGGAAGTGGCGCAAGAGCTTAAGATGGGCGAACATCAAATTGTTTTGTTTACAAGTCTGTATATGTATATATTTGTTGAATGACTTGTAATGCTATCGTTTATCATTTATGATCTGTATCGGAACATGACATCCCGTCTTTTGATTATGAAATGAAATCATATTTCTTTATGAAATGTTTTGATAAATATCTATTTTATCATGTTTTGTTTTTGGGAACAAATTCCGCATCTCTTTTAAAATTAAAAGGATTTACTCTGAAAATTATTTTAAAAAGCATAAATGAAATCGGTCTTTTCTGGCCGAGATTTTGGGGATGTCACAGCACACGTATTAGGGATGAAGTCACACTGTTGGGATCCATTGTCTGTGAGGAAATGGCTGTTGATTGGGTTCTTCAGTCACTTCCTAACTCGTATAGTGAGTTCGTAAGAGAGTACTATATGATGAGCTACGACGTGACCCTTATAGATCTCACCTATATGCTTATTGCTGCTAAATCAGCAATGGTTTGGCGCAATAGAAAAGCAAACTTGATTGGTGAATCTGCCTTCAAGACCTCTATGGATATAGACAATGGAAATGAAAGACATGCAATGATCGAAAAGTTTGATCATAAGAGAAAGGCGATGTTTGAAGTAGTTCCATATGTTGTTCCAAAGGAGTCAATTTGCTTTTATTGCCAAGAGAAGGGACATTGGAGACGAAGTTGCCCTATTTAACTAAGAGATCTAAGATATGGGAGAGTCAAAAGTATGACTACGCTTTAGGTAAGAATCCACTATCTAACTCCATTAAGTTCCTATTCATTTATTCTTAATACATGATGTGATAAGATTGCATTTGAATGTTTTGAAGGATCGGTGAAAAGAAAGGAAGCTTGATAAGAGAGCAAGATGAATCTAATCACAAGAGATGGATCTCGATCTCATGGACTTGAAGATTGGATTTTGAGCTTAGATAGTTATGATAGAGTTGTTAGAAATTTTCTTTTTACATAGTTTTCAATAGATTTTGCATTGTAAGGACAAATGTTTTTCCGCTGCTTTTATAAATAAAATAAATTTTGTTTGACTTATTTATTTGTTTACTTCCTTGCAATGAAATCGTTATGATAATTGATGTTTGCATATTTCTACAAAGAATGGATATGATTCTTAGTTATGGAAATGTCAAGAATTTACCAAAAAGGGAGAGTTTCTCATCGCCCAAGTTTCAATTGGACAGAAACTTGGAATCACGCAACTTGGTTGCACGATGAATGAGAAATTTCGTATTTGGAAATTGGACTAATTCATTGACAAAGTGTCAAGTGAAGGACTAGGAGATCGAGTACACAAAGTTGTGTGTTGATCAAGTCCACCATAAGAGTAACAAAGATATTCGTCATGATTTACTAAAGGCTTAGTAAATATGATTACACTTACAAGATTAAGTGTAATTTTGAATTGATTAAAGGGTTTAGATCAATAGCAAAACGAATAAGAAGAATCAAGTAGGCAGAAAGATAAGAGTTTCTCCATTCTAAGAAGAAGGGAGAGTAGCCTTTATGCGTTATGATAGGTCTTAATGATTAAGAACCATATCTCAATTGATCCTCTAAGTGAGTCTTTGTACAATTGTATGTCCAAGAAGAGGAATCAAAGATTGATGAAATGGTCAAATCAAGAAGTCAATCATACTTCGTTCCAAAACAAGTCTTAAAGTCAAGATTGTGACATTGAGTGAATAGTATTAAGAAGGTTTATAACATTCATCAATTGTGGAAAGTTGTGATGTCTTGGATAAGACAAAGACCAACTAAGACCAAAATTATGAAGTGTTTTGTTTTGATATAAGCTACACTAACTCTTGAATATTTGTTTGTCAAGAAATGTTTTGATAAGAGAATCGTATATGTCAAGGAGTCAGTGGGAGTCTTAATAGTCTTAAAAAGTTTCAGGAACACATCAAATAAACCTTATCGATCATCACTAGCACACGAGTTGAGGTTTACAACCTATCGTGAAGACATTATTTAGTTTCTGTGCCAATCCAATCGAGTTAATTATGCATATGAGTCCTATGAGTTCTCATTTGAATGCATAAAAGGCAAGGACCTTCATCAATGGAAAGTACATTGATAGGAAAAAGGTGAGCTGCTTAACTACTTGGAAGACGTGGTGGGCAGCTGTGCTACCATAAGGCAAGAAATCAAGATTAAGAAAGTTTGATCCATATGAGTTTGAATTTGTCGTAAACTTTGGTTTTAACAAATTCACATGGATAGGAACACATACACCGTTTAAATCTAAGTGTCATAAGATTTCCTCCTTCATGAAAATGATTGTGAGAAAATGCTTTCACTAAGAAAGATTTTAAAAGATAGTGATTGTAAAATTGCATTCTCGAATTCGATCATGGTTACGGCATCCCTTTCCATAATTTGAATTGTGAGGTTTGGCAATTAGTCTTAATCGTTAAGACACACATATGAACTATCTAAGGCAAAAGTGTATAAGTTCAAGAAGCCTTGATAAAAGAGATTATCAAAGCACTAAGTATTAGAAACATGAACTTAAGAAATTCAATAAGTATTGTTTTTCTGAAAGTTAAGATGTTTATAAATACATGTCGAAGCTAGTGGGAGCATAAGTGTTATGTTTTATAATAATTATCATGATAGTGGGAGCATAAATGTTATGATTGTATGATTATTAAGGCAAGTATTGCATAGTTGGCAATATTAATTATAGAAAACAAGAGTCATACTTTGCAAAGTTGTAAGAGTTGAAAGGTTGTTTTGCTATAATTAAGGGAGAGAATATTATGCTTCATTTCAAATCTAAAGGATTAGGTTGTGAAATGTTAATAAATTTAGTCAAAGGTACATAGTGTGTTCTTAAAATTTCAATTATGATTATGGCATTCCTCTTCACAATTCGAATTTTGAGAACATAGCAAATAAAACATTATGCATCGTGTCCCATACGCTTCGGGTATAGGATCGATTGCAAATGCTTTAATGTTTGACCATTCTTAAATTTTCCAACGCATTGAGAGGGAAAAGGGACTAGAATCGGTTTTGACTAAAATAATTAAACAACTATCAAAGGACAATCCAAAGTTCGACGAGGATTGGTCGCTTGTGAGTAGTTGGAAGTATAGTATTGGAAATTATGGAAATGTTTCCATATTGGATGGACCATATTGACATTATGATGAATAGAAAAGATTCTATTAAGAAATGAGTTGTCATATGGAATGTATGGAAATGTATCTATATTGGGAATTGAATATTGAAAATCTATGTCTAGATTAGAAACTTTTATGCAAAAGGATGTTCAAAGGAATGTACTTTGAGTGAGAGACATCACATCTAAGGAATTGTCTTGTAACAATCTCCGATAGAGGACTTTGTAATATCATTGGCAATAGTCTTTGAGACTTTGGTGCAGTGACATTACAAAAGGATCGTTGCATAAAGTGTTAGAATCTAGTATATTCTATAAGTAACAAGAATTTGATATTCTTACACTTAAGAAAATGGATTTGGAGTTGTAAAATGAGAATGATTGGAAATGTGTTCAATTTGTCTATTTCACAAAAGTAAGGACCATAGGTAAACATTGTGTGCATGCTAGGAACATGGGACAAGTGTTGGAATTCAAGTAAGAAGTTGATTACCCAAAACGACAAATAATGAGTAATCGATATGATGATAAATAAAACGTGTTTTGTTTATACTCAAAGGTTTGAGGCCATATGGGATTAGTATTATTCTTGTGTTTCACCTTGCATGTTTTGACTTCCAGAATAATTGAGTTTATTAAGAATAATCGAATTATTCAAACGGGCCACAGTCGTTCATATGTTGGAAGTAGATATGAATGAAGACTGTCGTGAATTGGTGTGTGGATTGTCTAAAAGAGTATTAGACATAAGCAAATGTTTGCTGCAACGTTCATGAGTGCTTATGAATATGATTTGAGCATTGGATTAAACCCACGCTCACTTGGATCACTATCTCGAGTGATTAGTGAGACGATAACATCTTATATTCTTGAAACCGAGATGTGTGAGTTGTATCTTGCTAATCGGTTGCACATTGATAATATGTAAATGCACTAGTAACTTGGTGTTATAAAACATATTGTTGTGTGTGATTTGGTTAGTGAGTGCAAGCAAGCATTGTATCAAAGTTTATCCGTTCCTTTTATCCAAGGTAGGATAGAAGCGATATCTTTGGGCCCCTCGATGGTTTAGTGATGACATACGTAAATGCTCGGCCGGGCTAGGGCTAATTTGATTTGTTCAATTAGTCTGTCGTCATAAATCGGAAATCGAGATATAGTACAAAGAGAATGATTTGAAATCATATCTCATACGATATCTAGAATTGAGGAATATATGATCCCTTATCTAAGGACACGCGTATCTGATAGGATCAGAGTTGACAGCGGCTTTGGAAAGCTACGATTGCAGATCGGGATCTGAAGTCATACGCAAAATAGTTGTTAGACTTATCCAAGTGGGAGACTATTGGATTAGTGTCTAAGTCCATAACTATTTTGGTATGTACTTGACCCGATGGTGCATGGTCCTTTTGGGTTGCCTTCACCAAAGCAACTTGATAGGATGATTTATGGAGAGTAAGGATTAAATATGATTTATTAATGTATTATGAGAATAATATATTAAAGGAGAAATCATATTGTTTAATTAATATTAGTCAATAATTAATTGGTAATTAGTTTTGTGACTAAAAGAGATTAATTAAACTTAAGGGACTGGAATTGTAATTATAGGATAATTGCAATTTGGGCCATGGATTGCCTTATATTAAGGGATGGACGAATTCTAATGGGAAACCCATAAGGAAATCGTCCATGGGCTTAATTAAAGAAGTCTATGGGTTGCTTAGGGCTTAAGCATCCAAATTAGGGTTTCCTTGTTAGATAACCCTAATAGCCCAACTATATAAAGACCCTTAAGGCTCAAAAACGTGGCGAATGATCTTGTAAGGGTTTACACACGTTTTTGGCAGCCTCCAACCTCTCTCCTCTTCATCCTCTTGCTTATGGTGTTTGTGAGCCATTAGAGGAGTGACACTTGTGACTCTAAGCCTTCCAAAGTTAATACAAGGAGATTTGGGATTGTTATTGCTACATAACAATCAAGGTAACACTATAAACTTATTCTCATGTTAATATGATTATATGTATGCTAGAATTAGGGTTTATAGTCTTGGATTAAAAGCATGTACAATAGAGAAACCTAGATCCAAGCATTAGGGTTTGTATGAGCACATAGGATGTCTTATGACTAAAACCCATCAACAATTACATTAAAGGATTCTACTTTGACCCCAGTTTTATCCAAAGTCGGCAATTAAATGAGTAACTATTAATGTATCCCTTTAGGAATACGTTAAAAATAACGAGACGGTTATCTAAAGGACGACTTAGCTGACGGTCGCTACCCAACATAAAGTGATAGGCCCAGGCCCTCGCCCTCGCTGTCTCACACTCAGACCTCGACGCTCTAGTGTCAAGGTCCAACTCAAACGACGAAGCTATCTTCAAACGACGTTAAGCTCAGAGAACATATCACAACATTTGGCTTTATCCGGGTGTGTACTCAGAGTTACACAACCTTGATACGACCTCAGGGACCATATTGTCCTCCACTCAATACCCAATGTCTATCTATCAGTTCTCTCTAGTCGCAGGAATATCTCACATTCCACTTTTCACTCAACAACCTCCGATGTTCAACCCTGATTTCCAGTAGTCGCATAGATCCGTCCCACAAACACCACCATTGCAAGAATCCAACCCCAACTTGTCATCGAAGCGACAACTCAATGCCTACGCTCAACAGCCTCAGGATCAAATCCAAACATGCTCCAGGAGCTGGAATCGAATTCACAACCACAACAGAGCATGCAATTGATCCCCCAGCAGCAACCATACATCTCATAAGCAGCGATGTACAAGTAATCGTAAGGGAACCCATACTAAGCTAAAAAATTTATGATTTACCATGGTTTTTCATAATCATGCATGGAAAACCTAGTGAGAAGCACCAGCTCTACTTTTTACGAAAAGCTCTTATAGTATACACTCGGTGATGATACCAAACATCCCCAAGTATGATGGTATAACCGACCCCGGTGAGAATATTGACACCTAAGAGTAGATGATGACATCGCTGAGGATGGACAAGCGGTTCATGTGAACATATTTCCCTGTTATGTTATCAGGAAACACCAGAAAGTGGCTCAAGGCACTGTGGCTGGGCATCATCTCAAGTTTCGAGCAGTTACGATACCTTTTCCTCAACAATTTCATGCAACCAAGGAAGGGGAAAGTAGATATTAACTCCATAATGGCATCCAAGAAAAAAAAGAAGGAGAGTCGATATGGGCATATTACGATAGATTCACTCTGGCGAAGCTCAACATCTTGGGCTAAGAAGAGTTCCTTGTAACTGGCGCCTTTACCTAAGGTCTACTCCCCGACCCTTTGTCAAACAAGATGCAAGGGATGATACCTCAGTCAAGAGATGAGCTCAAATACAAAGTTGAGAAATACCTCAGACATATTGAGGGTGAGGAAAGGAAGGAAGCCAACCTAAAGGCCATTCCAAATACGTACATCAAGCAAGAAAGAGCAAACTCCCACCCAAGCCCCAACACTCGAGAACACCATGACAGGAGCCATGACAAGCACAACTGACACTCAAGGCACTCATCCCACAGATTTCGTCCGTTTGGTAAAAATAAGCCCCGGAGGCATCAAACTGGTATACATGCCATTGAGAAAGCACCTCAAAAGGAGGACAAAGAGAAAGGCAATGTAACGCCCTGTTCCAAATCGCTTTCCTAATTTGGGATTTTGGTGTGAAGATTGGTTATCATAAGGCTTAGGGCCTTCAAAAAAAAGAGATCTAGACCCATTTAGGTACACATAATGTAATTGAGGTCATCCGAGAGTTTAGGTTGTGCTTTGGAGCCAAGGGGTATATTGGTAAAGTGGCAGTTCGAGCTCTTTATGAATTTTGGATTTTCTTTTATAAGGTTTTGATCTGAGGATAAGTTGATAGATGTGTATAGCTTCTCGCCACATTTCCGAGAATATAAAGAACGTCAAAAACAGAGTTGAAACGAAGAAGTTATGGTTGTTTGAAGTTGGTGTAGTTCAGGTGAGTGATCGTTGACTTGGTGACCACGCTCCTTTAAGGCTCACAACGTGAGCATGAAGTGCTCACGACGTGAGGAGTGCCTGATGCACCAAAACCCTAATTTTTGGATATTTAAAGGTATGAGATGATTAGGGTTGCTTCTCCTCGGCCTCTTTCACTCCCAACACCTCTGGAAACCCTAATCTCAGCCCCCAATGAATTCCTTGGTCATTCTTAGTGTTATTGAAGATATTTTGAAGCTTTGAAGCCCTTTTAGGAAGAAGAAGATCATTAGTGGTGTGTTTGTTAGGATTTTGACTTCATCATCAGCTAGTTGAGGAGCTTTTGGACCTTTGTAAGTCCTCAAGCTCATGCCTTTCCTTTTCTTGCTTACTAGATCTAAGTTTCCATGCATTTCATGGCTTTTAATGTTGGTTAGCATGCATGGGATCCATAAAGTATGCAACTTTATGGATCATGGTGGTATCTTAAGTCCTATATGTTCTAGATCTGGACTTTGGTCATGGTTTTGGACTCCAAGTTTGAGTCTTGGCCCTTTTTCCTTAATTATGATCTAAGCTGGTGTTTAAGACATGTGTTGGATATATGTGAATGGAAAGCTTCTATTTTTATGATCCTTGGGCTGAAGGAAGACCCTTTAGACTATCCCATGTTAAGGCTTAATGGATTAGGAACTTAATGCTCATTTTTTGTCAGATCCAGACTCACGACATGAGGAATGAAGCTTCACGATGTGTGAATGTGTTCGAGGAAGTTTCTGGGCCAAAGTCACGACCTCACGATGTGAGCATAAGGTGCTCATAATGTGAGCATCGCATGTGCAAGTTGTGGGCTCTTTGGTTATGGGCTAGCTTGGTATTAGACTTATCCTTTGGGTTGGGCTCATAATAGACTAAGGATTTTAGAGTAATGGACTTATGGTTGGGCTTGCCTAGCTGGACTTGTCCTAATGGGTCTTAGAAGATGAATTGGGCCTTAGAGGGAACAATGTAGTAAGGTCTTGATTGGGCCCAATGGGCTTGGACCTTAGAGTCATCGGAAAATCATTGGTTCAAAAAAGGAAATAGGCTTTAGGGAAAGGCCCATGTTAGGGTTTGGGCCTAAATTAAAAAATTGGGCCATTGATGAGTATTTATGGATTTTGTAGTTTTGGGCCTTGGTTGTGAATCTTGTTGGACCAGGGGTGAAACGGTCATTTCACCCCAAATAAGGGTTATGGAATATGGTTTGGAACCTAATTGATTGGGTGACATTTTGGTATTGATAGCTCGGGGAGTTGGCAGGGCTGCAGCCAAGGATTTCTTACACTGAGCTTCAGTATTGATAGCTCGGGGAGTTGGCAATGTCGGCCTATATTCATGCTTATGTGTTTCCGGATTGCAATCCGATGTCGGGAGGTGCCCGAAGAATGTTGGTATGCTTGATGTCTTCATTATTCTTACATGTGTCTGTATTTGTATGTTTCCATATTACGGTCCGATGTCGGGCGATGCACTATGAATGTCTGTATTCTTTCCGGATTACGATCCAATGTCGAGCTTGGACCGAGGAATGTTTATGTGTTAGGCTAGGACCGAGGAATTTTGAAATAATTTGACTCATGTTTTGATGGAATGGTTTGATAACTATGGTTTTATTTAGTAATAAAAAATGAAATTTTTGGACCGTATTTTTGGGATGTTACAAGTTGGTATCAGAGCTCTAGTTTAAGGGATTCGGGCACACTCTCAGGTATGTATGAACTCAAATTGAGGACATGGTATGAAAATTTTCTAAAGAAAATCATTTTTATAAAAAGGATTTTGGAAAGTCAAAAGGATTTTGAAAAGGGAAAAGGGTGTGGTGTGTGCAATCAACCGAGCTCAAGTAAGTTCTCCTAATTTACCCTTACACGTTTATGTTATGATATGAATTGTGAATATGTGAACTGCATGCTAGATTATGGGTAAGGATCTAGGAAGGATTCCTTGTATGCCTACTGTATGAGCTTATTGAACTTCATGCTAGTACTGATTAGTTAGTGATAAGAGGGCCTGATTAGGATATACTTGGTTTTGTTTACTCGATTCCTGAATGTTGCTTTCTTTGTGCTTTTAGGAGTTCTAGTTATCTTTAACTAACTAGTAAACAATATGTTAAGTTACATATTACGAGGACTAAATAATTTCAGAAGGTTAGGTTTAGCCTATTTCGCAACTCTCGTATGAGTCTAACCGTTGTAGGGAGAGACCTCTCATTCGAAGAATTATCTGGTCTTAGTGATATGTAATGGTATTCGCGAGCTAGTTAAGGTGAGATAGCAAGGACTTCTTACACAGCTGATGGCAAAGAGTGGGTTGGATATTACCCTAGGGCAAGCCTAGGATAAGATTAGTGTTGGGAGCAGTAGTAATGAAAGGGACTTGGTGGAGTCAAGTCAATTCTTGAGGAAAGTATGGATAGATGTGGAAAGTAGTATAGGCCCGTACTACTGAAAGCATAGGATCTGTACTCGAGTCAAGGAGGGCTAAGACCAGGTAACTTGTAGTGTGTGTGATTCCTCTAGTTATGAAGAGTTTTTTGATGATGGTTATAGTGTACTATAGAGTAGATGAGCCGAGTACCTTACGCTTCCACAGTTGGCTCGATCATGTATGCTATGACTTGTACTCACCCTAATGTGGCCTTCGCTTTGAGCGTGGTCAACAGATATTAAGGGAACCTTAGCAAAGCACATTGGACCATATTGAAGAATATTCTTAAGTACCTTCAGAGGATCAAGGAATGGTTTCTAGTCCTCGGTGGGAGTGATGACTTAAAGGTGCGAGGGTACAGTGATGCCAGTTTTCAGACCGACAAAGACAACTACCATTCGCAGTCGGGATGGGTCTTTACCCTTAATGGAGGAGTAGTGAGTTAGAAAAGTTCCAAGAAGGAGATTGTGGCTGTTTCAATGTGCGAATCAAAGTACATTGCAGCGAGCGAAGTGTCAAAGGAGGCAATATGGCTGAAGAATATCATTGGAGACCTTGGAATTGTGCCAGCCATACAGGAGCATATGGAAATTTTCTGTGATTACGAAGGAGCGGTTTCCTTGACAAAGGAATCATGGCAGATCTCGACACATCGACATAAAATATCACTTTATTCAACATCAGGTAGAAGAAGGACCCCTCGTAGTGAAGATGGTATTGTCAGAGAATAACCCAGCAGATCCGCTTACGCAAGGACTGAGTAAGGTTTAGCACTTGCAGCACGCTAGGAGCATAAGGCTGAAAAACGATATTAGTTTAGATTAGATTTTTTAGAAACGTGTAATAGATAAATGTAATTAACATTTGATGATTAGATAAATCGGTATTATTTATGAGTAAAGTTATTGTCTTATATTAATTATTTGCCTATTGCTTCATTTTGCATGTTTTAACTTCCTGAATAATTAAAATTATTCGAACGGTCCATAGTCGTTCATATGTTGGAAGTAGGTATGAATGAAGATGGTTATGAATTGGTGTGTAGAGTGTCTAAAGTGTATTAGACATATAAAAAGTTTGCTACAACATTCATGAGTGGTTATGAATAAGATTTGATCATTGGAATAAACCCATGCTTGCTGGAATCACTTCATGGAATTTATCACGAGTGATCACAAGACGATAATATCATATGGTCTTAAAACCTAGATATATGGTTTATTGTTTGCTAATGGGTTATGCATTGACAATGCGTAATTGAATCAGTAACTTGATGTTATAAAATGCGTTGTTGTGTATGATTTCATTAGTGAATGGTAAAGGTATATAAGTTGAAGTTTATCTATTCCTTTTATCCTAAGAGGGAAAAAGTAATATCAGGGCCCCTCGATGATTTGGTTTGACTTATGTGTCGGGCCCGGTCACGACTGAATTGATGTGTTCGATTAAGTTCTATGTCAGACGAATATGAAATCGAGAAACAAATTGTTGGACAATAAGTATGACTATGTTCCATGTAATTGTCCAAATGATATCCAGAACAGAGGATTATACAATCCCTTATTTGAAGGACGAGTTATTGATAAAATCAAGACTTTTGAGAATTGTGATTGCTAATTGGATCCAGAAGTTGCATTTGCATTTATAGTTATTAGACTTATCCAAGTGGGAGATTGTTGGATTAGTGTCTAAGTCCATAACTATATTTGCTATGTACTTGACCCGGTTGTGCATGGTCCTTTTGGGTTGCCTTCACCAAAGCAACATGACTGGTGGAATAATATAGAAAAAGGTGATCGTGGGTTATTAATATATTCTAAGACTAATATATTAAAAGAGAAATCATATTTGTGTAATTAACATTGGTCAAGAATTAATTAAGAATTAGTTTTTTGATCAAAAGAAGTTAATTGAACTAGGGGGAGCTGAACTGTAATTATGTGATTGTTGCAAAGTTGGGCAAGGAAACCCTAATAGATAGGGTGGACGAATTCTAAGGATAATGCCTTAGGAATTTGTCCAAATGAAGGGTTCTAGAATTATCTTATGGGCTGCTTGGTGGCTAAGTAACCAGATAAGGATAACGATTGAAACCCTAATTCCTACACCTATATAAAGACCCCTTGGGCATGGGAAATTTGGCCATTTGAACCCTAGAAGTCCTAGAGTTGAATTTCTCTTCTCCCCTCTCTCTCTCTCTCTCTTGCTTCCTCCAATTGCTATTGGTGTCTGTGATTCATTAGAGGCACAACACTTGAGGTGCTAAAGTTCTCAAATGCTTCAAGATCTTCAATTAACAACAAGGTAAACATCTAGATCTATTTTGTTATGTCAATTTCGATTATATACACTAGATCTAGGATTTGAAAGTCTTGGATGAATTTCATGTACAATAAAGAAGCCTAAATCCAAGCATTAGAGTTTGCACGAGCACATATGATGTTATTTTTTGTAAAACCCATCAGTTTTCACCAGTTATTGAGGTGCAACAGTTAGCACGGAAGTTCGAGGACCTCTAGCAGACTACTGAGAAGGTGACTGAGATCACCGCCAAGTTTAGGGATAGGGACCTTCTTGTCCCGCAGTATGTAGTGGACGAGGAGATGAAGAAGGCCTGATATGCTCGCTCAAGCCATTGGAGGATATGCTCGCTCAAGCCAGGGAGAGGGAGATCGACTTGGAGGCGGGAAGGAAGAGAAAGCCAGATGGAGTTCAGACATCCTCGGGATCAGGAAAGACTCCCAAGGTATCGAACTCTAGATTGATGGATCATCAGGACCGTATCCATTGTAGCAGGTGCGGTAGGACACACGAGGGTGCATGTAGGAGTGGGAATGGTGGTGATTCTAGATGATTCAAGTGATGTTGGATCGGTCATTATAGCAGGGAATCTACTGCTACCACCACCCATGGATTAGACCTGATCTACTTTCATTGCTGTCAGTGCGGCCATAAGAAGGCCCCATGTCCGAGTTTGACTGCAGCAGGACAGGTGTTGGCACTTTCCCGTACAACATTGAGGATCGCCAAAGGCCGTCAGGGCCGGGTAGAGGAACCTATGGCGAGGACCAGGGCTTTCCAGCTAAAAGTAGAGGAGGTGCGAGTGGCTTCCAATATAGCAGGTGTGTATCTTTTGCTTTCCCACCAGATTTTATTCATGATTTTATTGCTATTTTCTTGCATCCGTATGAGTAAGTGTATCTTGGAGTTATATTTTCTGCTTATGTTCAGATTATATGCCATCTGCATACCATGAATCTTAGAGTAGTATTGTAAGGTCGTCTCCTTATATAGAGGGTTCCCAGGTTGCGGTAGCTGTAGCAAGTGTGATTGCAACTCGGGAAGTATTACGTTAGTCTTCAAGAGTTGTATTGCTTTAGTATTGGTTAGTTTTGGAACACTAACATCGATATGTGTTGGTTGCCAGCGGATTGATCATTGGATGGTAAGAAGGATTGGGAATCCTTCCAGTATTATATGAAGTAAGATGTTAGTTGAATCAAAGTGGGGGTAAATCGTTCTGATATCCAGAAACATATGTAGGTTTGAAACTAGGATTAGTTTGCATTCCCGTTGGGGAGAAACACAGCCCAAGTGGTTGTTTGGGTTGAAGAATGTGTGAGTTGGGAGTTTGGGAACTTCCCAACATTGGGTTCGTGTCTTCTTGGTGTTTGGGAATCAGGTTGGGAATTTCCATCAGGACGCGAGTTCAATCAGGATGTTATCCAATGTCTGTGCTTGACTTTCGACGTGTTCACATTGGTAATCAACGGTAAGACCATGGTTAGAGGTTGAGTTAGTGTGCGAAGTGTTGTAAGACGGCAGGATAGCCATATCATTCACCACTAACCAAATTGAAGGGAGAAGTAAAGTGCGGCTGCGGGGAAGCCATAGCATCCTCTACATGGCCAGATAGTGTGGGGAATTGTTGCTAGACTGCGGAATGATTCGTAGCACTCACATATTCATTTAGATAAGTTAGGCCAGGGTGGGTCAGTTCGTAAGATCATGGAAAATTCCACAACATGATTGAAATAAAAAAGGGATAGATCGTTGGGCTTTGAGGTGGAGTTGGGCCTGTGTAGCCCTAAATAGGTGGGACCTGTGGGCAAGGCCGCTATATGATATAGTTTGGGTGGGATCCGTAGGCGAGGCTCGTGTACTTATAGGAATGCAGGTGGGACCTGGCAGAGACCGTTGGGTCGAGGTATGGGGTTAGGGATCCTAGGATTTATAGAGCCAAGAGTGGTAATGTGGATAAAGTAGTTTAGATAGCTGAAGTTTTCTTTGAAAGTCGTGGGGATCGACTAGGAGGGTGTTCTTTGGCTTAGCAATCGGGTGGGAATCCAATATTCTAGATAGTTGACAAAAAGGTTGGGACCGGGGAGGTCTCGGTTCATTCGGAAAGAGGATAAGAGGCAGTATGATGTTTGGGCAACAATAATGATGAGAGGATTCTTGTGTGTAGAGTAGCTTACTGATCGAAGGTGTTAAGTCACTTACTGTCACACCCCCAAACCAGAACGGCGGAAACGTTCGGGGGCGGAGGACGTCATATTCAGTATCATAACAGTTCATAGAAAGGAAAGTACACACCACCATATATATTAAAGTTTCCAAGATGTTTACATAATTGTATTCATTACATGTTTAAAAGATAAATACATAAACATCATTCAAAAGAAGTAATTAACGCCCGCGCGTTAATCCCAAAAGTTGATTCCCAAACCTGCTTAGCGGTTCCCTGAGAATACAAGTTATTTCAAAGAAAAAGTGTCAACAATTAAGTTGGTGAGTTCATAAGTAGTTTAGAAAAATTGGATGCCATTCCAAAATGGGTGTATATTTTCCAGAAAACGCAGCATTTCAAATGTAAAGAGTTGTGATTTGTTTTGTTGAAAGTGAATGTATTAAATCCAGAAAATCCCATATTTTCCCTAATGGTTGAGATACGAGTTGTTGTGTTTCCCAAGAAAAACCCTTATTTTCTTATAAAAGTATGAAATGCATATGAATGTTCGTGTTATCAGTTGTAAATAATTGCACCAGGAAAATCCCTTATTTTCCTAACATAAATGGCAGTCTCTTAGACCAAAACTCGCAAGAAACCGACGTTCTCAAAAGTTGTGTCATAGTTTTATATAATAAAACTATACGAAGATCGCATTTGTTAGATGAAGAATAGTTTTAATAGCTACTCGTTCATAAAAGCATAATACCATAATAATTGTATATCCGATGAGTTTTATAACCATACTAAACATAATATGCCTGTAACGACGTTCTTCAGGCGTCGCAGCGGTATGACAACTGTCACCCCAAAAGATGGACTGTAGCTAACAGTCAGGGCGAGGGATCATGACTTCCCGTATAGATCTATACACATTTGACACGTTCTCCGAACGGGAGACTCTGGTTATAGACAGGACTTGCAGCATTACTTTCTAATAAAGAAAAGTAACGTTTGAAGATATACACGTCTCATGGATTCTCAATTAAGCCCGTATTAAAGTGATAGTTTTCTATGCAAAGTTTATCCTTTTTCACAATGTTTGACAAATCAAAATAATAAGTTTTTAGAATATATAAAACGACTTAGCAATGAAAGGTACTTCGAAATCGTTATATACTTTGTATAAGTCTAATGCATACAAAGTATGACAAGAGTTTTCCATAATAGTAATGAGTTCCAAGTGATTTATTCGGTAAAACAAGCTAAGTGAAACTTTATAAAATACACGATAATAACCGTATGTTTACTTGTATTCCCCCCCTAAAAGAGTATAAAAGCATTTGAAAATGTATTTAAAGTGTGTTTGAAAGGGGTATGAACTCACTTGAAAGCTTGAAGATAGCAAGATGGAAAACCGGGCAGAGTTTCATCTCGGGAAATGGATTTTTCTCGGAAATCTCGGGATTTCCTCGGGAGAAAAATCGACCTTCGGGACTTGCACAAAATGACCAGGGCTTCGGGGTAGTGCGAGCACGGAAAACGAGGTAAAACGCAAGAAAAAGGAGAGAGAATGGGCCATCTTCCCGGGAACCCTCGCATGCTATTTATAGGGGGCCTGAGAGGCCTCGTACGTGGGGCGTACGCTCGTACGCAGCGCGTACGCGTACGTCATGCGTGACTGAAGCCTCGACTGCCTCGGCCTCGGATGGGACGGCTTAGGCAGTCGGGTCGGATGGGACGGCGGGTCAGGTGCCTCGCATAGGGCGACGTGGATGGTTTGAGGCCAAGTTCCTCGGGTACGCGGGGCGTACAGGGGTACGCAGCGCGTACCTCGGATGAGGACGCTGACTCCCCTTCAGATAATACCGAAGTTTTAATAAAAATTATATATAAATTATTTATCAAACTTCGAAAATTCATATCTCCTTCATACGAACTCCATTTTTGACGTTCTTTATATCCCCGCAAAGGTGAGACTACGATCTACAACTTTCATTTAGATTCCGTTGGCAAATTCCGGAATTATTTTTATTATTTATTTATTAAAATGACATGATTAAGGAATTTCTTTAAAAATTCATAACTTATTCATACGATGTCCGATTTGAGCGTTCTTTTTATGCATGTCCGTAGTTTAACGATATCTACGACTTTCATTTAGACACCTAAGGTCGGAAAGTGTTTTATTGAAACTTTGCGTTTTTACGCAACTTCGTATTGCTGGTTTTTGTCGGAAAACTTAGAATGAGCATAACTTCTTCGTTATAACTCGGATTTTTGTGTTATTTATATGTTTGGAAACCTTAAGATGATAACTACCACATAGTGTACTCCAAATAGAGTTTTTGAATACTTCATTTTTCGATGATATTCTATTTCCTTTCTCAAAGAGGTTACAGGACTCGATTTTTACTGACTTGAAATAACGGGTTGTTACATCATCCCCCCGTTAGAGGGAATTTCGTCCCGAAATTTTAATACAAAAGAAGAGTCTTAGGGGCTGGGGAAGAGATGTGGGTACTTCTGTTGCATTTGATCTTCTCGTTCCCACGTGAACTCAGGTCCCCTCTTAGCATTCCATCGGACCTTTACTATTGGAATGCGACTCTGTTTAGTTCGTTTAACTTCCCTATCCATGATCTCGACGGGTTCTTCCACAAAGTTAAGATTTTCATTTAGTTCGATCTCATCGAGTGGAATTACAAGTGTTTCGTCGGACAGACACTTCTTCAGGTTTGATACGTGGAATACTAGATGTACTTTGTTAAGCTCTATTGGAAGTCGGAGTTTGTAAGCTACTGGACCAACCCTTGAAATGATTTCGAAGGGTCCAATGTACCTAGGATTTAGCTTCCCACGCTTTCCAAAGCGTATCATTCCCTTCCAGGGTGAGACCTTCAGTAGTACCCGATCGCCAATCTGAAATTCCAAGGGTTTACGTCTTTTGTCGGCATAGCTCTTTTGCCTATCCCTCGAGGATCTCAGTCGTTCTCGTATTTGCACGATCTTTTCAGTAGTTTCTCTGATGTTCTCTGGACCAGTAAGGGTGCTATCAGAGACTAGACCTTTTGCTAGTTGTGTGTCGCCCACTTCCGTCCAGCATAGAGGTGATCTGCACTTACGGCCGTAAAGGGCTTCAAATGGAGCAGTATTGATACTAGTATGATAACTATTGTTATAAGAGAACTCAACCAAAGGTAAGTGAACATCCCATGCTTTACCAAAGTCGATTACACATGCTCGCAACATGTCTTCCAAGGTTTGGATCGTTCTTTCGCTCTGTCCGTCAGTTTGGGGGTGATAGGCTGTACTCATGTCCAATCTTGTTCCCATGGATTTTTGCAATGATTGCCAGAATCTAGACGTGAATCTGCTGTCTCTATCCGAGATGATAGAAATTAGCACTCCATGGAGTCGTACGATCTCTCGGATGTAGATTCTCGATAGCTTTTCCATTTTATCAGTTTCCTTGATCGGTAGGAAATGAGCGGACTTGGTTAATCTATCGACAATTACCCAAATAGTATCTTGGCCACCCTGAGTTTTGGGCAGTTTCGTTATGAAGTCCATGGAAATCTGCTCCCATTTCCACTCAAGAATTTCAGGTTGTTGGAGTAGTCCTGAGGGTTTCTGGTGTTCTATTTTGATTTTGGCGCAAGTCAAACACTTGCTCACATATGTAGCGATCTTTGCTTTCATGCTTGGCCACCAGTAGAGTTGTTTGAGATCTTGATACATCTTGTCTGACCCGGGGTGTACGGAGTATGGAGTCTTGTGTGCCTCGCTCATAACTACCTCTCTAAGTCCACCAAACTTGGGTGTCCATATTCGGTTCATGAGGTAGCGTGCTCCGTCACTCTTGATTTCTAACTTCTTGTCCATTCCCCTAAGGGTCTCACCTGTCACGTTTTCGGGTTTCAGGGCCTCTATTTGAGCTTCCTTGACTTGTGTCGACAGGTGCGAATGGATTGACATGGCTAATGACTTCACTCTTCGGCCAGAGTACTCCTTACGACTAAGGGCATCTGCCACGACGTTAGCCTTTCCTGGATGATAGCGAATCTCACATTCGTAGTCGTTGAGCAATTCGACCCAACGTCGCTGTCTCATGTTCAACTCCTTCTGGTCGAAGATGTGTTGTAGGCTCTTGTGGTCTGTAAAGATAGTGCATTTGGTACCATATAGGTAGTGTCTCCAGATTTTAAGAGCGAAGACCACCGCCCCAAGCTCTAAATAATGAGTGGTGTAATTGACCTCATGTGTTTTCAGTTGTCATGAGGCATATGCAATAACCTTTCCCCTCTGCATTAGTACACAGCCCAGCCCTTGCTTCGAAGCGTCGCAATACACCACAAAATCTTCGGTCCCTTCTGGGAGAGAAAGGATGGGCGCACTGCAAAGGGCCTGTTTCAAAGTCTGAAATGCAGCATCTTGCTTTTCTCCCCAATTGTAGGTCACACCTTTCTGGGTTAAGGCAGTAAGAGGCTTTGCGATGCTGGAGAAATTCTGGATGAACCTTCGGTAATAACCAGCAAGACCTAGAAATTGGCGAATTTCTGTTGGTGTAGTTGGCGCAGTCCAGTTTTTGATAGCCTTGATTTTTTATGGATCCACGTGGATTCCTTCCTTGCTGACCACGTGACCGAGGAAGTCCACCTTTCTAATCCAAAATTCACATTTTGAGAATTTTGCATACAGTCTCTCAGTCCGTAACGTCTCTAAAACTTGCCTCAGATGTTGACCATGCTCTTCTTTATTCTTTGAATAAATGAGTATGTCGTCTATGAATACTATCACGAATTTATCCAAGAATGGACGACATACCCGATTCATTAGATCCATGAATACGGCCGGGGCATTGGTTAGTCCGAACGGCATCACTACGAACTCGTAATGTCTGTATCGTGCTCAGAAGGTCGTCTTGGGAATATCACTCTCCAGGACTCGCAGCTGGTGATATCCCGACCTCAGATCGATCTTGGAGAAGTAGTTGGCTCCTTGGAGTTGGTCGAATAACTCATCGATTCGGGGTAGGCGGTATCGGTTCTTGATGGTAAGTTTGTTGAGTTCTCGGTAGTCGATGCACATTCTGAATGATCCATCCTTCTTTTTCACGAACAGTACGGGTGCTCCCCATGGCGAGAAGCTCGGCCTGATGAATCCTTTTCCAAGTAGTTCATTCAGTTGGCTGGATAGCTCTTGCATCTCTGTCGGGGCTAATCGATAGGGTGCTTTGGCTACTGGGGTAGCTCCGGGAACTAGATCGATTCGGAACTCAACTTGTCTCGCGGGTGGTATTCCCGGAAGGTCCTCGGGAAAAACGTCGGGAAAATCGCGTACGTCGGGCACACTCTTGATGTCTTGGACTTCGCGTTTCACATCTACAACATGTTCCAAGAATGCGTGACACTCCTTGCGTAGGCATTTCCAAGCTTGGATACTTGAGATGATACGAAGAGTGGTACTTGGTTTGTCGCCCAAGACAATGAAAGTTTCGCCGGTTGGCAGATTAAGGAGAACGGCCTTATCGTAACATAGAATGTCCGCATGATGAGAACTCAGCCAATCCTTGCCAATGATGATATCGAAACTCTTAATCGAGGCTGGCATGAGGTTGATTGAAAAGGGATTATCGTTTAAAGTTAGGGTGCAGTTTCAGTATATCTCCTTAGTGCCTTCGGTTTTCCCGTTGGCCATTTCTACTATGAATGGTTCACGTAATGATTGTGGTATTGATTTTAGCAGGCCTTTAAAGTCGTGACTCACAAAACTCCTTTCCGCTCCACTATCAAACAAAATGCATGCATATGAGTTATCGAGAAGAAACGTACCCGTAAAAACAGTAGGGTCCGCAATGGCTTCATCTTGTCCCATTGCGAAAACTCGGCCCCTTCCACCGGTATTCCGGTTGTTTGCCTTTGGGCAGTCCCTGCGGTAGTGCCCCGTGTCTCCGCACTCAAAGCAGGCGCGGCTTACCCCGGTATTAGTAGTGGGGACGGATGGTTGGGTTGGCCCTTTGCAATAGCGGGTTGTATGTCCCTTCTTATTACACTTGGTGCATTGAAGATCAGGGCAAGGATCGTGGTGGTGGAAGCTGCATTGGTTGCATTTAGGAAGTTTCCCATTATATGAGCTTGTGGGGGCAGGGTTCACAGGTACAATCATAGCGTGGGTCGCTATTACTTGTTGTTTCTTGGGGTTTTCCTGGAGAGTTTGTCCCATCCTTTTGTTCCAAGGCCTACTCTGGCCCTGAGCCTCCCTAGGTGGATTTGCGGTTGTTGAAATGATACTGGGTTTTACTCCGTGGTCGATGAGTCGCTGAGCCAGGCGTTTAGTGCTGTTGTAGGTAACAGGGCCGGAAGCTAGGACATGCCCTTGAATCTGGGGTGACAACCCCCAAATGTACCTGTCAACCTTCTTTGATTTTGGGTTGACCATGGTAGGGCACAGTGCAGCGAGGTCGTTGAACCTAGCTGTGTAGGTGACTAGGTCAGACCCAGTCATTTTCAGATTCCAGAGCTCCTGCTCAAGCTTTTGCACTTCGCCCCTTGGGCAGTATTCTTCCAGTAGTAGAACCTTTAGATCGTCCCAACTCATGGCGTTGGCGACAGTGAGCGTCACTGAATTCACATGGCTTTTCCACCAAGTGAGGGCTCGATCTACGAAAGTGCAAGCAGCGAACTTGACTTTGCTTGCTTCTAGGCATGAGCAGATCTCGAAGACCGTTTCGGTCTTCTCGAACCATTGCATTAGTGCAATGACTCCCCCAATTCCATTAAAAGTTTTTGGCTTAGCGTTAGAGAACTCCTTGTAAGTACATTCTCTTCCTTGGCCATGACCAGTGCCATGATTTGGATGATTCGTGCTGCTTCCCGCCCCTCCATTTCCGTGGGAGTTTATTTGCGAGAGGGCTGCAGTTACTGCTGCTGTGATAGCAGCCTGAACCATGGCTGGATCATAAGCTGGTGGTGGAGGTGGTGGTGGTACCATGCCCGGCCTGGGCCTTAGGTTTGGACGGGGAGGCATCGTGCTGCCAAAAGAAAAATATGGAAAAATTTATAAGTTTTGGCAGTTCAGAGTTGAATGATATTGAGTTAACTTCTAATAGTTCTAAGAAGTTGGGTTTGACTGACACAATGTTTTGAGCTTGAAAGTAAAGTTTGAATAGATGTACCAATGAATCGAACGATTTGCGCATGATTAACAACATCAAGAAAAAGGGTATACCCTTATATATATTAAACATATAGTTGTGTTACAGCGGGGTCTAGACAAAATTTCTTGGCCTTTCTAAAGGCCTCCGATTACAGAACAATTTAAAGAAAATAATACTTTTATCCGAAGTCCTAATTTATAACAAAATTTGAGAGTTGGGCAAGTACTACTTGCGGTGCACTTTGCGTTTGGAGCTCGACTCCGTGTCGGACTGCTTCGACTCCATGAGGCGTCTATCAAACGCAACTTGTTGTTCTCTTAATTCTGCGAAGGCCGCATTTGCTTGTGCTTGAAACGCTTCGGCGCGAATGTGGATGTCGTTCTGCAACAACTCTAGGCGGTTGATATCGGCCGTGTGGATTTGTACTTCCACATTGACCTCTCGGATTCGGTTGGCTTGCACTCCGGATTGATAGCACTGGTTGGCGAGTTTTCCAACCATGACCGGAAGTGCGCGGTCGGCTGATCCCCCGCCTCTCACATCATAGAAGTCTCGGCACATGCCGTAAGGAGGGCGTAAGCTTTGTTGTCGGCTCCAATGATGGAGGTGACTTCCCCACACTGGAGTGGGTCCTTGGAACTTCCTCACGTGGACGGGAGATTGTGGGATTGGTGGATTTATAATTTCTGGCTCCGAATCCGTGCCAGAGTCATCCCCTCCCTCCAACTCTATAGGCTCTTCGTCTTCTTCAGGATCTTCTTCGATCCACCCTCCATTACCTTGTTTGGGGTGGTAGGGGTCATTCGGGTGATGGAATCCTACCATTTAGACTGTACGAGAATAGAGTTAAAAGTTTACTATAAGCTAGAGTACATGAAACTTACCCTTAAGTTTAATGGTTGACGGCACTCGAATACTCCCTTAGTATTCTTTAGCGATATGCTTTTGGTAAGTTTTAAATTTGTTGTCCATTGCAGACACTCCTTGGCATACGTTAGTCGGCTCTTGGACAAATATAGTTGATCAGGCTATATTCTTCCCAGTTCCGATTACATGTCCCAAGGCGTACCTGTACTGCACAACTTATTTATAATACTTCTAAAGTTATTTACTATGAAAATGTTATTAGTATAAATGAGTGCATGCTTACCTTAAAACTAATTAGGTTTACTTTCAAAAGTATGAATTTTTCTCAGAGTGTTTTTGCCCAGTTGAGTTTATAGTTGTATATCAAAAAGGAATGGTTTTGATATACTTAATTCCCTATAAACAAAGCTCTGATACCAATCTGTCACACCCCCAAACCAGAACGGCGGAAACGTTCGGGGGCGGAGGACGTCATATTCAGTATCATAACAGTTCATAGAAAGGAAAGTACACACCACCATATATATTAAAGTTTCCAAGATGTTTACATAATTGTATTCATTACATGTTTAAAAGATAAATACATAAACATCATTCAAAAGAAGTAATTAACGCCCGCGCGTTAATCCCAAAAGTTGATTCCCAAACCTGCTTAGCGGTTCCCTGAGAATACAAGTTATTTCAAAGAAAAAGTGTCAACAATTAAGTTGGTGAGTTCATAAGTAGTTTAGAAAATTGGATGCCATTCCAAAATGGGTGTATATTTTCCAGAAAACGCAGCATTTCAAATGTAAAGGGTTGTGATTTGTTTTGTTGAATGTGAATGTATTAAATCCAGAAAATCCCATATTTTCCCTAATGGTTGAGATACGAGTTGTTGTGTTTCCCAAGAAAAACCCTTATTTTCTTATAAAAGTATGAAATGCATATGAATGTTCGTGTTATAAGTTGTAAATAATTGCACCAGGAAAATCCCTTATTTTCCTAACATAAATGGCAGTCTCTTAGACCAAAACTCGCAAGAAACCGACGTTCTCAAAAGTTGTGTCATAGTTTTATATAATAAAACTATACGAAGATCGCATTTGTTAGATGAAGAATAGTTTTAATAGCTACTCGTTCATAAAAGCATAATACCATAATAATTGTATATCCGATGAGTTTTATAACCATACTAAACATAATATGCCTGTAACGACGTTCTTCAGGCGTCGCAGCGTTATGACAACTGTCACCCCAAAAGATGGACTGTAGCTAACAGTCAGGGCGAGGGATCATGACTTCCCGTATAGATCTATACACATTTGACACATTCTCCGAACGGGAGACTCTGGTTATAGACAGGACTTGCAGCATTACTTTCTAATAAAGAAAAGTAACGTTTGAAGATATACACGTCTCATGGATTCTCAATTAAGCCCGTATTAAAGTGATAGTTTTCTATGCAAAGTTTATCCTTTTTCACAATGTTTGACAAATCAAAATCATAAGTTTTTAGAATATATAAAACGACTTAGCAATGAAAGGTACTTTGAAATCGTTATATACTTTGTATAAGTCTAATGCACACAAAGTATGACAAGAGTTTTCCATAATAGTAATGAGTTCCAAGTGATTTATTCGGTAAAACAAGCTAAGTGAAACTTTATAAAATACACGATAATAACCGTATGTTTACTTGTATTCCCCCCCCCCCTAAAAGAGTATAAAAGCATTTGAAAATGTATTTAAAGTGTGTTTGAAAGGGGTATGAACTCACTTGAAAGCTTGAAGATAGCAAGATGGAAAACCGGGTAGAGTTTCGTCTCGGGAAATGGATTTTTCTCGGAAATCTCGGGATTTCCTCGGGAGAAAAATCGACCTTCGGGACTTGCACAAAATGACCAGGGCTTCGGGGTAGTGCGAGCACGGAAAACGACGTAAAACGCAAGAAAAAGGAGAGAGAATGGGTCATTTTCCCGGGAACCCTCGCATGCTATTTATAGGGGGGCCTGGGAGGCCTCGTACGCGGGGCGTACGCTCGTACGCAGCGCGTACGCGTACGTCATGCGTGACCGAAGCCTCGACTGCCTCAGCCTCGGATGGGACGGCCCAGGCAGTCGGGTCGGATGGGACGGCGGGTCGGGTGCCTCGCATAGGGCGACGTGGATGGTTTGAGGCCAAGTTCCTCGGGTACGCGGGGCGTACAGGGGTACGCAGCGCGTACCTCGGATGAGGACGCTGACTCCCCTTCAGATAATACCGAAGTTTTAATAAAAATTATATATAAATTATTTATCAAACTTCAAAAATTCATATCTCCTTCATACGAACTCCGTTTTTGACGTTCTTTATATCTCCGCGAAGGTGAGACTACGATCTACAACTTTCATTTAGATTCCGTTGGCAAATTTCGGAATTCTTTTTATTATTTATTTATTAAAATGACGTCATTAAGGAATTTCTTTAAAAATTCATAACTTATTCATACGATGTCTGATTTGAGCGTTCTTTTTATGCATGTCCATAGTTTAACGATATCTACGACTTTCATTTAGACACCTAAGGTCGGAAAGTGTTTTATTGAAACTTTGCGTTTTTACGCAACTTCGTATTGCTGGTTTTTGTCGGAAAACTTAGAATGAGCATAACTTCTTCGTTATAATTCGGATTTTTGTGTTATTTATATGTTTGGAAACCTTAAGACAATAACTACCACATAGTGTACTCCAAATAGAGTTTTTGAATACTTCATTTTTCAATGATATTCTATTTCCTTTCTCAAAGAGGTTACAGGACTCGATTTTTACTGACTTGAAATAACGGGTTGTTACACTTACAATTGGATTAAATAATCTAAAAGTAATTGATTTAACCCTGTTGCACAGCTCTTGTCTGAGTCTAACTATTGCATGGATGAATCTTCTACTCGAAGGATTATTTGAGCCTTCTATCAAGTACAGTTGTCCAGTAGATGGTTAGGCTTGGGCAATATGTCAAGAACACAGACCAGTATGAGATTCGAACTCTAGGTCGGCAGAAGTGGATTGCGGAGGCTCGAAGTTCGCTTTCTTCGGGATGGAAGTTCGGCTTGGTTTTCCATTGGCTTGAGAAGATTGTTTTACGTGTATAATCATAGGTTTCGTTGCTCAGATCATTTTTTGGAATATGGGTGTTAGTAAGGAGCGATTTCAAGAATGAAATCTAATTTAAGTGGGGGAGAGTTGTAATGACATGTTCCGAATCGCTTTCCTAATTTGGGACTATGGCCTGAAGATGGGTTATCATAAGGCTTAGGGCCTTTAGAAAAGAGATATCTAGACCCATTTAGGTACGACTAATGTAATTGAGGTATTCTGAGAGTTTGGGTTATGCCTTGGAGCCAAGGGGTATATCGGTAAAGTGGAAATTGGAGCTCTTTATGAATTTTGGTTTTTCGTTCGGAAGGTTTTGAGGAGAGGATAAGTTGATAAATGTGTAGAGCTTCTAGCCATCTTTCCATAGATATAAAGAACATCAAAAATAGAGTTGAAACGAAGAAGTTATGGCCATTTGAAATTGGAGTTGTTCGGGTGAGTGATCATTGACATATTGACCAAGCTCATTTAAGGCTCACGATGTGAGGAGCGCCCGATGCACCAAAATAATTTTCGGGTATTTAAAGGTATGAGAAGATTAGGGTTGCTTCTCCTCGGCCTCTTTCACTCCCAAGACCTCTAGAAACCCTAATCTCAGCCCCCATTAAAGTCCTTGGTCATTCTTGGTGTTATTCAAGAGATTTAAAAGCTTTGAAGCCCTTTGAGGAAGAAGAAGATCATTATTGGTGCGTTTGTTATCATCTTTACTTCATCATCAGCTAGTTGAGGATTGCTTGCTAGATCTAAGTTTACATGCATTTCATGGCTTGTAATGTTGGTTAGCATCCATGGGATCCATAAAATTGGAAACTTTATGGATCACAGTGGTGTCTTAAGTCTTATATGTTCTATATAAGGTGTTCACGACGTGAGCATCACCTGTGAAAGTTCTGGGCTCTTTGATTGTGGGATAGATTGGTATGGGACTTATCCTTTGGGTTGGGCTCATAATGAACTAAGGATTTTTTAGGTATGGACTTCTGGTTGGGCTTGCCTTAATGGGCCTTGGATGATGAATTAGGCCTTAGTAGGCCCAATGTAGTTAGGCTTTGATTGGGCCCAATAGGCTTAGACCTCTGAGTCATCAAAAAATCAGTGGTTCAAAAAGTAAATGGGCTTTAGGGAAAGGCCCATGTAAGGATTTGGGCCCAAATTTAAAAATTAGGCCATTCATGGGTTTTTATGGATTTTATAGTTTTGGGCCTTGGTTGTGAATCTTGTTGGGCAAGGGGTGAAATGGTCATTTCACCCCAAGTAAGGGTTATGGAACATGATTTGGAACCTAATTGCTAATTGGGTGACATTTTGGTATTGATGGCTCGGGGAGTCAACAGGGCTGCAGCCAAGGATTTCTTACAGTGAGCTTCAGCATTTGAGGCGAGTTTCCTCCTGTTTGAACAGGTTGAAGGAACCAATGTCTACCCGTATTTATGTTTATGTGTTTCCGGATTACGATCAGATGTTGGGCGGTGTCCGAAGAATGTTGGTATGCTTGATGTCTTCGTGATTCTTGCATGTGTCTGTACCTGTATGTTTCCGAATTAAGATACGATGTTGGATGATTCCCGAGGAACGTATGCATTCTTTCTGGATTATGGTCTGATGTCGGGCACGGAGTTCCATATCTCATCATTAGCAGAGTAGTAGGAGGCGTTATGATTGGAACATGTAGTACTGTGTATGAATCTTTATGTGCTAGCACGATTATATGATATTGTTTGTATGTGTATACCAGGTGGGCCTAGGAGAAATATATATGTATACCAAGTGGGGCTCGATACTAGGTGGGGCCTGATGTCAGACATTTTGTGATGCTGGGCGGGGCCCGATGAAGGGGCGAGGGCCCAGTTTATGTAATTATGTGTATGGTATGTGGTAGTTTGGGGAGACTCGCTAAGCTTCGTGCTTACGGTTTTTCAGTTTTGGATTCAGGTACTTCCAGCTGCAAAAAGAAGGGTTCGGGATGACTTCATTGCACATACCATGATGTCTAGCCTGTGATGCTTACTGTGATGTATTGATTTGGAAACTCTAATAATAATGTTTTTAAATACTTTGACTCATGTTTTGATGGAATGGTTTGATAACTATGGTTTTATTTAATAATTAAAAATAAAATTTTTGGACTGTATTTTTGGGATGTTACAGGGAAGTAATGTGAGTATCACAAGAACAAAACTCACAACACCGGAGAGTACATGGTGTTGAGGAAAGAAGTAGAAGAAAAATGGATAATAGATGACCTATCTGACATCATAAGGGACTTGAGATCTAAGTTAGTCGTTGACCAGTAAAACACTCGAGTCCGAAAGGATTCCAAAAAGTGCTAAGTTAAAGAGGAAATCCTCACCATCACGGGAACCCACAAGGGAAGTGAGAGTTGCCAAACAGATGATAACATAGAGGTACCACTTAAAAATATAATCAATATTAGTTTTTCTTCAGAAGATCCAAGGATGTTGGGCTGGAACGCAAGGGATCCACTACTGATAACCGCCTGCCTACACCGAATACAAATCAGTCGTCCTACTCGGGTGACCACCGCTCTTCAAACTGCGGGCCATATCATCGACGATCCACAACACCGTGAAGTTTTACATTAGCACTAGATCAGTCACTATCATTGCCACTAGCCCGCGTGTAGGTTGTCGCTATTAGACCCGCACTTCCTCAGAGCTAGCACGAACCTCAATTGAAGAAAAAAAAGTGAGGCAACTAGGTGAGAAGAGAAACATAACAAAGCCTAAAGTTGTAAGTTCAGTAGGTATAAGAACCCCCTAGAATCAATCTCCCTAGCTAGGTCGCAAACTGAATGGTGGCAAGAAAGAACTACATGTTGTAGAGGAAACACATTAGCTATCCTGACCTGAGCAAGACAATGCTACTCTGCGACACCAAAAGAACCTCTTAGACCCAGTAAAAACATAAATGACGCCATGTCCATGCGAGTTCATTATCAAGGAGGTGGAAGGCTAATCCTTGAATGGCCAAGTAGAAGTTACCTCGCCTCAAGCAAGATTCAAAATACCCTCATAAAGAATGAAACAACAAACAGAGAAAGACATAGAAAAGGCCTCTTCCAGGTACACGACGTCGGAGTAGAACACTCTTCAACCGTTGGTGAATCTCTATCTACCCCCAACAAGGTTGATGTCGCCCATAGGGTTAAAGATCAGAAGGGAGAAAGATACAAAAACAAGGAGTAAAAATTGACGCGATTTAGCGTGGATTTAAATGTCAAACACACCCCCTAGAGGAATTCATGAGTACCAATGCTCCGAACAGGTTCCCTCAGTATCCTTCGACCACCAAATCAATAAGATACCGACTGATGCCCTCTGGGAAGAGTCATCAACAAAAAAAAGATCACCAATACCACAAAAATCTCCAATCGGCTTAAATATTCATTGGGTCACTTCTCACGAGTCCCTTACCATCGATCTCCTAGATGACAAAAGTTCATTACCATGGTTGCACAATTCGTAATAGGGAAATCATAGATAGGAAAAAAAAGAGACTTTCCCTTAGAAAGGAATCAAGCAAACAAAACCAGAACACGAGGAGGCCTAAGAGCCGTCTCCAGAAGGACGCCTCACCCAAGAGCATGTCGGCCCAACGTGTATAGAGACGCGATCGAGAGCCCAGAAAATGTGGATAAGGAATACTTAGGATACTAGGTTCTTATACCCTCTCGAGACCAACATGCCACAACTCTGACCAACAACTATCAGCCACCCGGTCAACGGGGCATGGACATCATGGGGTCAACCCCCCCCCCCCCCATCACCAAAGAGGAGTCAGGTTCTCTTCAGTCACCGTCGACCATTTCATTAGGCGGATAAGAACCGAGCATCCATCAGGATCGAAAAAACATGGATCAAGGAACCGCCAACAACCTCTCAGTTACATCGCTTGGCCCTAATATCTGATATTAGAGAAGTACCCTTCAATCTAACATGAGGCACAAAATAAATGTCACCACTTGGTATTGAAAACAATTTGTGGCATATGCACAACTTTGGTGTAAACACCAACAAGACGAAGCAATGTCCAAAAAATTGAATGTACTCAACAAGAAACACGAGACCGCTAGAATCTGCCAAACCGCCCATATGGCAAACACAAAAAATCACCACACTTGGTGTATGCGAATGGAAAGCTCCAAAGTGAGAGACTGGACATCGAAAAAGAACGCGTCTAAACACACACGACCCCAAAACAAGTTGAATACTAGGAAATACACGAGAAGGATTACGAACGCACAATAAGATGTATTTTGTCTCGCAAGAGTTCAGGACAGACGAGTCACTCCCTATACCTGAATTACATGCAGTTTACACCACCACCTCTAGAGCAAAGAGAAAGATCCAGATAAGGCATATCCATGGTGAGGGCAATGTGATCAAACTCCGAATAGATGATCACACCCCAGCAAGCCAACGTAAGAGCTAGGCATTGGGTTTAGGAGAGGCAATCCTCACACCATTTCTCCAGTAACCAAATTGTTGATATACTGAAATTTGAGGTGAGCAAGTTTCTGGTGCCATATCCAACTGAACTTGGAGACTGCTTTTGACAAAAAAAAAATCACGATTTACCAATGACTAGAGATATGTCTAATGGGAACATTGTTCCAGCAACCTTTTATTTGATTAGACACCTTGATCTATCTTTCGTCATGATGTAGTTGTATTCATCATCGAATTCAACTCGATGATCAACATTGCAGAGTTGCCCAACACTAATAAGATTGTATTTTAGGCCTTCGACGTAGGCAACCCTTTGAATCGAAAAGTTTCCATTTGTTAAAAAACCATACCCTCTAATTGTTCCATTTACATCATTTCCAAAAGTTATGTGACCACCATGTGTGACTGACTTAAAGTCATGAAGGTATCCCAATCTTCTCATCCTATGCAAGGACCATGGGCTATAAATTAACCATTCAATTTTATGATCCTCCTTGCACATTGTCTGCATAATAAATTAGTTTTGGGCCCTCAGTAATGTAATATGATTTTTTAACAAATTTGTGAGAAGAATGTGCAGTGTGAGATGTTGTTGTGTTGTATGATTTAACTGCTTTTGGCGACGTGGTGTTCTGAACCTCTTTTATTTTCCAAATTTTCTTAGAAATGAGATCCACTTTCTTAGACTTAAAAGGTAAAGGCAGTTTTCTTAATGGGTGGAGGAGTGCTAAATGTGAGTTTGTTTTCATTTATCCACAATGTTTGTCTAGGTTTATATTTGGAAAAGTAATCAATGTCTTTCTCAAGATTTTTTTTTCGTTTCATACATTTCTTTAATCCTTCAATTGAAAAATGTGATGTCATCAATAATAATAGTCTTGAGATTTTGGTCAGATTTCCTATTCTCATGAATAACAACTGCGGTGTTGTTACATTTTATTAGTTTGGGACTATGAGAACTTTTTCGACTAGGTCACCTGTTGGGACTTTTGAAATTGGATCCAGGAAAGACTTTTCCAATGAATGGTATAGAGTAATAATCATCAGAAAGTCTCGATGTGTTTGGGAGAATCTCTTCAGTGATGTAGTTATTTCTTAAAGCATGAAGTTTTCCAAAATGACATTTAATGTCTTCATAGGAGGTCTTGTCATTGATGGGAAAATGAAAAGTCATGTCAAGTGGGACATAAGGATGTTCGGAATCATACTGAGGTGGAGACTTTTCTCCAGTATTGTATCCATTTGACCATCCCTAATTGTAAGTATTATCTACACACCCATTATTGACTAGATTTTCAATTGCTTTGCTTTCATTAAAGAGCTTTTCCATTAATTAATTGAAACGTATAATTTCATCTTGACCTAAATCCTGCTGATTAAAACCAACATCTAACTGAGTTTCACTAAGCAACCTAGCATCTTTCTCTAGTTTCAGATCTATTTCTAACATAGTGACCTTAAGATTCTTGTCTTCTAGTCTTCCTATCAAGTGGTACAACTCTTGGGTCGCTATGTTCTTTTCATGTAAGGCTTTGTTATAATCTGTAAGGACATTAGCACATGTTTGAGTATAGTTTTCTAGATGTGGTGCATAGGTATGCATGTTATAATTGTTTGACTGAATCATACATTTTACATATTCAACGATGTTGATGTTCCCTTCGCTTGCCATGAAGTAAGTTCTTCTTCAGTCTAGAAGATCTATCTTTGGTGATATCACTCTTCTTTGCAACAAGACACAACTTGCCTCCTTTCCTCTTGTTATTTGTTTCATCATCTTCATCTCCCAAAGACCATAGTTGATGGTCTCTCCTCACTTGTTCCACAAACGCTTTCTCGATGGCTCTCTCCTAATTATCGACCTCCTAAGCCATTCTAAGGCAGAATGCTTTGTTTTCTCCTACATTAGCCTTATAATCTCTAGAAAAATGATTTTCCTTATGAAATTTCTGACAAATAATAACTCCTTCTTTCTTCTCTTCGGTGACATCTACGGTGTCAGGAGGTTTATCTTCCATTTGTACTTCAATGGAGTTGGTAATCATTAATGATGTTTTCTGAGACTATGGTTGATATGATGGATTTCTAGGGTATCTAGAGGGTTGAGGATAGTGATGAGTATTGTTATGTGGATTGTAGCTTCGATTAATGGGAGGTCTGTTAAATTGCTGCTTTTTATGGTAATTTGGTGGAGAGAGTCTGTTGAAATGTTGACTGACTAAAGCTAAATCATGTTGAAAGTCATCTTCATTATCTGGTTGCATCTTTGGTTTATATGACGGCAGTGTGTTGTCATATGTGTTTAGGTATGAGGATCCGTTATGAGGATACTGAGGTGATCTGGTGGTAGATTATGGTGAATGAGCGACCAAGGCGAGTGGTCTACCAAGATCCAAACAGTCTTTCATCATCATAGACTCTTGAAGTTGAAGTTTACCATAGAGTTTGTATAATGATAGGGTTTTGATCTTTCTGTCTCCTTGGACAATCATCTTCGTGTTAGTCCATTGGTTTCCTAAACCATTCAGAAATTGTAGATTTATTTCATAATCACTTCAATTAATACCCGCATTTAAGAGCTTGGTAACGATGAGGTTGATTCTTTTGAATGAATCATCAAGAATTTATCCATGGAGAGCTTTGAAGTTTTTTAAATCATTCAAGGCGATGGTCAGCTTCTTGTATTGAGCTTGTTTAGTTCCTTCATAAAGATTTTTAAGAACATCCCATATTTCTTTTGCAGATTTACACTTGATGATAAGATCAAAACCGTCAGGAGGAGCTCTAAAATATATTTCATAGAAAGTGATTTCATCCTTCTCCATCTTTACTATGTCATCGTTGGTAGGTCTGGTCATTACAGCTTGACCACCTCCAAGTCTAGTTTGATTTCCATCATTAACAATGGGTGTAAGGATGGGTACATGTGGCCCTTTTTCTAGAGATCTCCAAACTTACTTTCCAAGTCTCTGTAAATATATTTCCATACGTTGAGACCAGTGATGATATTCACTTGCAACAAGTATTGGAGCTCAATTAAAACCTCAAAAACTATTACATGCATTTAATGAGTAAATTTATGCCATTTTCCTTGATTTTGAACAAGATGAGCTTAATGTTATCGAAGGCCTTTTAAATCAGATTTTTTTTCTTTAGAAAAGATTATGGATTTTCAAAGAAAGTTAAAAAGCAACCACTATAGCTTTGACACCAATTGTTGAGAGAAGAACTTAAGTGGTAAAGAGATTATGATGTGAAATTTAAGTTTATCTTATGGATCATATGAAGCTCAACAATACGAAATAGCGGAATTAATAAGGAAAAATAATCACCAAAAACATCATTAAATATAAGCAAGTAAGAGAAATACTTGTTGAATCATAACTTAATTTGCAACCAAATACAAGTTATTATATAGTGAACAAAAAAGTAGGAACAATGAAGAACACAAATATAAATGATAAGGAGATTTGTATTTCATTTGAACAGATTACTAAGAAGATGAAGATCATACACAATTTCAAAGTTTTACAAGATAGCCTATATCTAGGAAGTTTCTAGGAAGAAATAGTATGAGTCCCTAAATTAAGATAATAAAAAGTAATCTTGAATTAGACATCTATGCTCCATGCTTGGACTAGCAACAACAACTTAGCACACAACGTCAGAAAATGTGATCATTACTTTTTTGACATTGCGGTATTACAATAGACAAAAGGCTTTCGCTATTCGTATCTCCTTATCTTCGGCACGTAGGTCTTCAGTGAAGTCTTTAGAAAAGAAAATCTTCGCTATCACTTCTCTTCTTGAACTCTTCGTAACTTCAAAACAGGTCTTTGCTTCCAGTTACTCTTCATTGTTGGCGACGACCACTTTCATGTATCAATAATGTTATTTGAATTAGAGTAGGGTTTATTGATCACGGAAAAACAATGTATCATTATAATTTCTTGAATCGTGGCTAGAAAATTAGGTGTTTAATATATTTAATGACATTGTAATCAATTTATAAGGTTCTTCAATTGTTATTATAGTTTTAGTATGAGTAATGGAAATGAAAAGTACAATCATTTATGAAAATCAAAGCAACTTACATATTAGTGTTCAAAATCACCTACATGTTGTCTTATATGTAATTTTAATGTATACTTGGAACTTGCATAAGCTCCAACCAAGCCGTCTCTATGTGAGCTACAAATTTAATGTAGCTTTGAATTAATGTCATCGTAGTACCAGACATAGACATGAATACTATGATTCATTTTGTTGTGAAAATGTGAGCAATAAAAACTTAACAAAGTCTTATATTCTATCCATTTACTTGATGAACTTTTTTGTATCTTTAGACATTTTAATCACGGTCATATTCATATTATGACATACTAACTTTTGTGTTTATTGGCTTCTGAGGACTCTAATGTAGTCCCCTATTTCTAATAATTTATGTTGTACATTTTGAAACTAAAAATGAACTATAACTTAGTGTTGCCAACAAGATCTCGGGTTGTCTAACCTCAACGCATATCACTTCCAATTTTAGTGGTGTAAGTGATGCAACAGTGGATGTTAAAGACTGATAAGAAATACACATTTTTTAAACAGTTATATGGTTTAAAACTAACTAAAAATTATAATATGTTTACTAGTTCATGGAGTTATGAAAATCTAAAGAAAAAAAATCTTAGACTAGTATAAAATAATAGTCTTATGAAGGCTTGACCATTCCTATCAGGAGTTCTATTAACTTTTAATTTAAGTTTTATCATTCTTTTTAATTTTCTTTTTACTTTCGGGTTTAACTTTGGGGTGTGTGAATTACTTTCTATTTCCAGACCTGTCTCTTCAAATAAAAGTATTTTTTTTAGTATTATAAAGTACAAATATAATAAATGCATTTAAAATTGGGTTTACCTTAAATGGATCTAATTCTAAAAGTTTGTGTAGGTGTACCATTATCTTCTCATTTGTAAAACCTACTTTTTTAAGCAATACGCACACAGATTGATCGGATGAACCTTCGATTGATTCAGAACGTTGCTTAAGATGTGGGATTGATTCTACAAATTTAGTTAGCCTAAAAACCACTCTGAAAAAAATAATACAACTAACAATTTAACAAAATACAAGCAATAAAACTTGGTTGCACCAAATAATTTAACAATCAAGTCCAAATTGTTCTTCATATATCAATAGTTTATTGCATTTCTTATTAGGATTTTATTTTGGACATGTTATTATGGTTTATCTAAGTGTATTTAAAGCTACATGCACATTGTCAAAATGCATAATAAGTGTATTATGCATAATAAGTGCATAATAAGCTACATGCACCAAATAATTTAACAATCAATTCCAAATTGTTCTTCATATATCAATAGTTTATTGCACTTCGTATTAGGATTTTATTTTGGACATGTTATTATGGTTTATCTAAGTGTATTTAAAGCTACATACACATTGTCAAAATGCATAATAATGGTGGGTATGAACAACTAGTTAAAGGGTGTTATCATACCAAAAAGTTATCATTTCAACTAGTTAAAGGGTCTCATGGGAACATGTTATAGCATCCCTTATTTCCATATCATCTTTTCTTTTTTTGATTTTATTTTATTTTTTCAATTTGTTTTGTTTTTTATTTATATTACAATATTTATAAAAAAATAAAAATAAGACATGCAATTTTATTAAATACTAAATTAAACATAACATTTAAAAACTAAAATTGAAATTACACAAAAAACGAACATTGAATGAAAAAAAAAAATATGATAATCATTGGGGATACCATATGTATCGACGTTGAGGCCGATGTTAGTCTGTGCGTAGGAAATGTCAAACGAACTAAAATTGCAAGATCTCTTTGATTGTGCCTCCGACGACGTTTTCACCATGATCCATTTTGGATCTTTTGTGACAATTTCCCATACTTTTTCAAACTCAAAAGAGTGCCCTATTTCGATGTGATATTGTTCCCAGACGGATTTGAACACATCGAAATCATTTGCTCCATATTGCTTTTGCGAATCTTGTCTCATGAAAATCCATTAAACTTGGTACACCAATAATTGATTGCAATACACCTGCTACTAAGCATATCGATATTGCGATATGATTGTTTCTTCAAAATCACATGGAATTCTGAGCACAGCTTCCCAAAAACCAACTCTCTGCATATCGTTTCTTACAGTTGGATTTTTTGAAGTCTCGTACAATGCCACAGCCAACATGTAGTTGAGGTTCTTCTTCACTTTCCGCGATTGTCTTCCTTTTCCATTTTTCCTTTCCCTCTACCTTTCTGACCACTTCCTAGTTGCGTTTCAGGAACATTTTCTAGTGTTGGTTGTGTGGGTGGAGGTTTTGTGGTTGTTTGCTGTATGGAAACAAAATTATGTAGTGTGATGTAGGAAATTGAATGGGGGTGAGGTGGGATTAAAGAAGTTTCCTTGAAATGGTATTTGTGGTGAGTTTGTGTTGAGTAGGTTAATATAACTTTTGTATTGTGCGAACCCCATTAGAGCGGATGTGTTTTTGTTTGTAAGAGAGGTGTTCGGATTTTGCTCCGTAGCCTGGATAGAAAGAAATATAGTTGATATTTTGTGTTAAATAGAATGAGAGATTGGTGTAGTAAAATGTTTTGTGTGTATGTAACATTATAATAGGTAAAAAAAATGGTTTTTGACCATTCCCCATGATCTTTTTTTTACCATTTCTTTTGAATTTCACACGTTATAACGTGTTGCGATGGTAACAAAGGATAATAAAACGGGGCTCAGCAGGAAAGGGGCAGTGTTCACCCTATGGTAATGTTTTTAACGGATGTCCATATCACCAAAACGGCACTCGTCGTAGCCCACACCCAGTCGTCTAATATATAATCTAACAGCGAATCAAAAATGGGGAAAAAGACTTGCATGGAGCCCTTTAATATGAGACGTTCTAAAATTGTTTGCCGTATATTAGACCTGTTCTTCGCATTTATCTTGACATACAGTTTACATATTCAAAATTTAATTCATAGTAGAAAAATATATGAAACTAATATGATACGTCGAATCTATACATCTTCAAAATATTCATAAAATCTTGTGTTGGATGTTTTCAAAACAATATGAAACAACTTTTGCTATGAGGTGTGTCGTATTTATATAGAAGGGACCACAAAAGATTTTTCATAGATAAAACTAGATTAAAACTCACGTTAAATACGGAGAACGCATAAAAAAGCATAAAACTGTCAACATATATTGCATAATAATTATCAGTGTTACAGAAATCGGTATTAACGGCTGATTAATCGCATGGCTGCCTTAAACCGATTGCGGTTTTGGTGCTTGACGAAAATTTGTCAAAATCAGGCTTGGCGGTCCTCGACAGTTATAGGCGGAAAATATTTAAAAAATTCAAATTTTTTTAATTTTCAAATATTACACCAAAATTTTTAATTTTTAATTTTTAAGCTTTTAAATTTTAAGATATTATACTAAAATTTTCAAATTTTCAAAATTTCAAAATTTTAATTTTTACTTCTTTTTTTAGGATATATTAATTTTTTTAAATAATTTAGGTTCGCCGATTAATTCCCGCCGAACCCAATCGCTTAACGTCAATAGACCGCTGAACTACCACCGAACAATTTTCACAACCTTGATAATTGTTAAAAAAAATATATCGTTATTGGTAATATTGAAATGCGTAGAAAATACATTGAAATCGATAAATATCTATAATCATTGAAGGACTTCTTTGTAGACAATATTTTTGTTTTTATTATTTGAACGACATCCTTCGTCACATATGAGTACCTTCAAAATCGTAGATAATTACATTAGTGTAATTTGATGAAAGATTGACGGGTAAAACATTAGGTGCAAGACTTTTAGCTTATTGTTTCTTAAAGAAGATGAATCGTCACTTGAATCCATCAATTTGTTTTATTGTTAATGTTGTTTATAAAAGTTAAATATTGATATATATGCATATTGGTAAGTTTTATTATTTTATATGATGAAAGTAATAATTATAATAGGGTAATATTATGTAAGAAATAAAAGCTTGAAATATTTTTGGAGGGGAAATCATGATCATTAAAAAAATTTATATAAGGAAAATACAAATTTAGATTGCATGAAATTATGGATGAAATTACGAATATTATTTTGGAGGGAATTATATTTTGTAAGGTATATTATTATGACAAAATTCGGAATATGTACATTTTCTGTGTAATTTTACAAATTTTATTGTTAGTATATAAAGATAAAACAAAGTAGGTTGATACGTTATACAAAAGAAATTTAATCACTTTGTTTTAGTGTTAATGTTGCTTATAAAATCAATATATATATATATATATATATATATATATATATATATATATATATATATATATATATATATATTGGTCAATTTTATTATTTTATAGGAGAAACCTAATAAATAAAATGGGGAAACATTATCTAAAAATAAAGACTTGAAATATTTTTGAAGGAAAAAATTAGGACCATTAAAAAATTTAGAGTAAATTACACGAATGGTTCCTATGGTTTGGGATAATTTGCATGTTTGTCTCTAACTTATTTTTTTAACTCGGAAAGTCCTTACTATTTGTTTTTGTTATGTGCTTGATCCATACTGTTTGTTTTTGTTACACGTTTGTTCCCTATCTTACCTAAAAAGACTATTATTTAAATTGGAAAAAATGGTGAGGTAGGTAAGGTAAAATGAGGGGTGGGATTGGGGTGTGTTTATTTAAATAAATCAAAAAATCAATGACAAAATAGTCTTTTTTAGGTAAGACAGGGACCAAGCGCGTAAAAAAAACAAATAGTAGGGACCTTCCAAGTTAAAAAAATAAGTTAAAGACTAAACGCGCAAATTAACCTAAACCATAGGGACTATTAGTGTAATTTACTCAAAAATTTATATATGGAAAATACAAGACAAAATTGCAAGAATGGTCCTTGTGGTATGTCCAAAATTGCTACTTTGGGCTAAACAGGTTTGGACTAGCACTAATAGTCCAAAAGTTTTCATTTTATTGCAGTTTTGGTCCAAATCAGTTTAAAAAATCTAAAAATGATAGATTTGGCCTTTTCCGTTTGTTTTTTGCTTTTTCTTTTTGTTATTTAATTATTTACTAACTAAAAAATACAAAAATAAAAGAAAATCTCTCTCTCTCTCTCTCTCTCTCTCTCTCTCTCTCTCTCTCTCTCCCCCCCCCCCTTTTACGTCTTCTTCCTGAAAAGAACACACCCTTTTAATCTCCTCCCTCTTCTTCACTTCATCATAAACTCCAAAACCCCACTCACTTCTCACCTGTGACAACCTGAAATTTCTTTGCTTTTAAAGCTCATTCAGTTAACTCAACTCAGTGTCAAACTTATTCCTGCTATCATTTAGCACAATTTAGAGTCTGTTTGAGTGTTCTGAGCATAGTGCACTTAAGGGTTAAGTATTGGGATTTATCTATTGAAGCCACAGTACAAGATTCAAGCCTTAAACTCCAACATCTTGAGTTTACGGCCGTAAACATGGAGTTTACGGCCGTAAACTCAACCCTCGCCATAAACTCCCCTATATAACCTCATACCCTTCATTTTCTTTCATTATTTCAGTTCCAACTCAAGAACACTCCCAAATCCTCTCAAGTATCATCCCGATTTTCATCCTAGATCATCCAAAGTTGTAAGTTTTCTTCTTTTAGATTGATGTTAATCCTTCTTAACTAGCATCATATCATGATTTCATCCATGAAAATCATGTTTTCATAGATCTTCAAGTTTCACGAAGAACACACACTAGTGTTCTTGGCCAAAACCAACCATTTCAAGCTTCTAGATCGTAAGTACTCTTCCTTATGCTTCTTATCTAGTTACTATCCATGCTTAGAGACTTGAAAATATCAAGAACACAAGGACAAAAGGAGTTTACGGCCAAGCCATCTCCCAAGGCCGTAAACCTCTTTAAGGTTTCCATTTTTGCCATAAACCCTCTTGGATACAAAGCTAGTGACCCAGGACCCTTCATGGATGAGATTAGGACCTTAGACTACTCTTAAGTGCACAATGACCATGAGTTTATAGTCGTAAACTCCTTTGGGCCGTAAACTCATTAAAAGCCTTCAATGGGTTGGTCTTTTTCATACTTATGTAGAGAAAAAGTCCCGAAAGTTTCCCTAGCTTTCAAACCGGCACATATGCATGTTTTACCATGAGTTTACAGCTATAAAATCCCTTGGGCCGTAAACCCATGGTAGTAAACTCATGTGAGTGTCATTCTATCCTCCTTTGTTGAATCACATGTGACTCCGACACTTAGTCAAAGTATTTCCTAGTCCCGGAAGGTGTTTCCTTTCATATAGTTGCTTATAAACACTATATTCATGCCAATATGTGTAATTTAGGACTTCTTGTGTCTCGGGACTTCATTCATGGAATTTCTCATCCTTACACGCATATTCGTTGAATCACCCACATCAGGTGAGTTCATACCCCGTAATGAATCTTTAAAATTGTTTTAAATGCTTTTAAGGGGGGTGGGGGGATACAAGTTGAACACAATCTATAATTGTGTAATTGTTTGTTAGAAATCTTTATAAGTAATCAAAACATTTCAAAAGCTCTTGTAAAGTTATGTTACTTTTTAGTTTAACAAAACTCCATTTTTAAAGTACAAACATAATTTGGTAGTATAATGAGTCTTTTCAAAAACAGTTCAAGTAGAATACTAGTAAACTGTAATGGGTATAGTTTAGGGGTTCAGTTCATACTAGATACAATACACGATAACAGAAAGAACATACTAAGATACTATAACTAGAGAAGATACTAAGGTACTAAAACAAAATGAACACGCTAATTTGCTATAGCATGGCACTATTATAGGATCTAATTATACCAATGAATCACTAACGCATTGTTCTAAACAAAAGGTGATAGTTATATTGGGTATACATGTTCACATAACTTTAATGTGGATGTTCACGATGCAACCCTCGGTTGCCAAGTCGTGTTTGGTTCTCAGAATCTTTTGACAGGGAGAGCGTTTAGTATGGAAACTAGCCGTCACATTATGACCTTAATAGAACAAATATGTTTAAGGTAATTTGTACATTCAGTATGTCATTCATAAGACAACTAAGTACTTATATTCTCCCATTACTTTCATAAAGTGACAGTTCCACTTGAAAGTTAATGCAAACTATTTTCGAGTCAAGATAGTTATAAACTAGGGAAAACTTACATTTTTACAAGCGGCAAATGGAACAGTCGGGTCCAGTACATTTAGTAGAAAGGGACCATAATTCTAACCTTATGATTCCTTACTATATACATCAAGAGATATATATTAATAATATTTGATAGGTAATAGGATGTATGTTTTTTTGCTTCATTTCTTGTTCCTTGTTTAGTTGTGGGCTTAGAGCGGATTCACCCAGCCTATTATCCATTCAATATTAGTTATATATATGTTCCGTATACATTGAGTCATCATAAGGGGTACCAGGTATGGGTCAGGTCATAGGACACTAATTCAATGCACAGTTTTCTAGTACAAAACATACATTACACACAGAACATTTGGTATTCAAAACTAGAAACTTACCAGTAAAGGATATAATCCATTTTATCAAACCATCATTTTAAAGGACCTTAGGTAGTTAACTCTATAATTCCTTAGTTTATACACCGAAGGTTATATATAATTAATATCCGATAGATAGTTGGATGTGTGCCTTCCGCCTCGTTCCCTGTTCCTTGTTTGGTTATGGGATTAGGGCAGATTCATACAATTAACTATCTGTTCGATACTAGATTATATATAGCTAGTATAAACTAAGTGATTATAGAAGGAACTACTGTGGTCACTATTTTATTATAAGAAATAAGGGTTTTCTTAAAGGATATTTTCATAAATTATAAATGAACTATTACAGTTAATTTCGTGAGTACGAAGGGAATACACCAGGGTTATATATAACAAGGATCTAACAATCAATAAGATGTGTGGCATCCACCTCATTCCCTGTTCCTTGTTTGGTTGTGGGATTAGGGCATATACACACAATTGATTGCTTGTTTACTCAGAGTTTTATATAACTTGTATCCATTTAGTACTCGTAGAAAGGATTGTAGAGTTATTTTTACTTATCTTTCATTAAAGCGGGAAACATAGGGTTTTCTGGAGGAATATGAAAACTTTTCTAAACAAGAACTTACAAACTTACTACATATTACTAAACTTTCTACAACTTACATACATCACTAAACTCTTATGAACTCACCAGCTTAATTGCTAATAAACTCTTTCAAATAACTTGTATTCTAAGGAAACTAGTAGACAAGTACTCACACTGAGAATTCAGAAGATGGAGCAGTATAGCTCCAAGTCTTGTTTTGTTATTTGCTTGTGTATTCTATGTTCTGTGAACACACACATTGTAAACACTTTATTTCTAATGAAATGGCTGTTCATTACTTTGCTTACTATGATGCATATCTTGTGATACTAAACATGATGTCCTCCACCCTCGAACGTTTTTGCAGTTCCGATTTTCGGGTGTGACATCACCCTTCATACACAGAAAGAGAGCATCCTTATTCCATTTCAAGAAACCCCACATAAATTCATATTTCCACAAGCTTGATTTCATCTAGGCTTTGAATCTCTCGAGCTTGGCACGACTCTCTTCTATCTCAACTACATTTGCATCAAGAACCCTCAACCGCTCTATTTCTTTCAAACTCATTTATTGTTCTTCATCAGTTTCCGTTTCCCACTTAAACTCTAACCTCCCCCTATTTCTCTGACCACACACCTTCAGTGGAACCTTATCCGACCTGCAACAATGGAAAAATTGGGTGAAAACCCTAGCATCATCTGTCGGTTTATCTTTCACAGATTTAGATAACGGCCCAGACTCTGAAATTTTACACAAAAAACTCAATTTTGATTGAAGATGATCTAGAAAACCCAAAACCATTACTAACCGTCAACAACTCCAAACACAACATTGTTTTGCAATTAAGAGCTTGTTTGGATGATCTTTACTCTTTATGGAAGCAAAGGATTGAAAAGAGAAAATTGTTTCAGTATAATACATGATGTGACCAAGGATTTGGTTCTAAGTGTCAAAAAAGGTGTTCTAATTCCAAGGCCTAAAACCGAGTTGATAATAGATCTGGTGGAAGATGTGATCAAACAAAGTCAAGAATTGAACGAAGGTTTGTGGGTGGATTTATGTACCGGTTCTAGTGCAATAGTTATTGGAATCAAAAGGATTTCATGGATTAGGTTTAAGAAAGAAGGTGGGTTTGTGTGTTTGAGAGAGAGAGAGAGAGAGAGAGAGAGAGAGATTTTATTTTTTTAATTTTTTTTAGTTAAAAAGTAATTAAATAACAAAAAGAAAAAGCAAAAAAACAAAAAAAAAAACAAATGGAAAATGGCAAATCTATCATTTTTGGAGTTGTTAAACTGATTTCGACAAAAACCGAAGCAAAATGAAAACTTTTGGACTATTAGTGCTAGTCCAAACATGTTTGACCCAAAGTAGCAATTTTGAACATACCGCGGGGACCATTCTTGCAATTTTATCTAAATAAAAATTTAAATTGGATGAAATTAATGACCATTAAATCGGTTGGTTACGATTGAATCCGATTTTGGAAAATTTAAATTTGACAAAGGAAACGCATAAGTTATCAAAATAAAAAATCTATGGATGTAAGGAAAAAATGCAAATTTAAATTTGATAAATGAACATATAAGAAATAAATACTTGAAATATTTTTGAAGGAAAAATCGGGATACATTAAAAAAAATTATTTAAGGAAAATAAAAATTTAAATTTGGTGAAATTATAAATGAAGTTAATGATGATTAAATTGATAGGTTATGATCGTAATCCGATTTTGGAAAGTTTGAATTTGATAAAGAAAACGTGTAAGTCGTCAAAATATAAAATTTTAAACGTGGGGAACATATAAAAAATACATATAAAGTTATAAAAAGACGACAAAAAAATAAAAATAAAATAAAATAAAGCAACATAAAAAAATGAATCACAATAAATAAAATTTTTGCCACATATCATTTTCTCATTCATTTTGCCACATGGTAATTTTTGGATTTTTGAATTAACTATTTTCCATTTGTCAGTATTCTATATTTTTCAATTATTTAAAAATTGTATTGTTATATAAACATAACCATTCTAATCAGACATTCTTTCCACAATAAGCTTACTTAATTTAAACATATATTGACAACCAATATATTATTTATTTTCACTATATTAAATATTGAAAACTATTTCATTTATTCAAATAAAATCATAGAGTATAATTTATAGAATGTTAAATATTATATGAATTTAATTTTAGTATATCTGGAAATTCTTTTCTAAATCATAATTGATTTGTTTTAAATTGATTCTGAATATAAGTGCTACTTTTATGTTTGCTATTATTTATTTAGTGTTCGCAAGAACCTTGCATTAGACTTGGCGTAAGTTTGAATAATTTTGGTATATCATCAATGTAATTTGGTATATATCTTTCAATTATAATAAATATCAAATAATTACATTTCATTACTATTGTGATAATTTAGTTTATATATTCTAGTTTTACTAATGTTAACGGTCTTATTTATTTTCTAATAACCATAATGTTTTTACTAATGTTAACGCTTTTATTTACTGGGAGAATTTCATATATTCCCTTGTTAAACATCAAATATCATATTTACCCAACTTAATTTCTAAATATCATATTTATCCTTCATAAAATTTCTAAATATAATATTTGCCCTTCATAAAATTTCAAAATATCATATATGTCATTTTTAAACATCAAAATATCATATATGCCCTTCTTAAATATCAAAACATCGTATATGCACTTTTTAAACATCAAAATATCAATAGTAATATCTAAAATATCCTCCATATACAACATTATAATAATCAACAAAAAAAGCCTAAAGAATCAAAATATACATTCCATATAAATGGTTGAAGATGAATATTTTTGTCAGTTAAGAGGTCGACATTTCAACAATTTAAAAGTTCACATTCCATTATCAAAGATGTAAGGAAAATATTGTTAAATTTCTTAATTATTATAATAATTATAAGGTATAAAAATGAATATAAAATATTAAAAACATTATAAAAAAGAATTTGGGTAAATATGATATTTTGAAGGTTCATGAAGGGTGAATATGATATTGAGAAATTAAACTGGGCAAATATGATATTTTGAAGTTTAAAAGGGGTATATATGAAATTCTCCCTTGTATTTTTTACAAATATCCTAATATCTTATAATTTTTTTACCTTACTTTAATTTTTTTTATAACTATGCTATTTTCAAGATTGGTTGTCTTAAATAAGAAGCTTTTTTCACTAATTTCGACCAAAAAGGGTTTCCCATGACTGATATATGACCTTTCTAAGATAGAGACATATTAGGGAAAAATGTTGAAATAAGAGTTTTGGCTTTTTAAATAAAAAAAAACCACATACACACATTGCTATTAACTAAATATGTTAAAAAACAAAACTGAAATTACAATGCACTTTGTATCTACTGAACATAGTTACAACAACTCAAAAGAAATTTAGAAATTCCAATTCAAAACATTATAGATTAAAGTCAAACTACATTGCTATTAACTAAACCTATTAAAAACAAGGAACTATGAACAAATATGTCAAATTAATAGTAGTATAATACTGATAATTAAGTACACTGAAGGATAAATGATAGTTTTCAGTCATTAACTATCGTGCAATCCATAGAATCTCAAAAAAAACTTAACAACGTAAGACACACTTACATTTATATAGTTAATCAAAAGTCATTGTGCTTTTCTTATGTGCATTTTATCAAAAATATAGCCTGTATGACGATCGTGATCCTGCAAAGGTGACGTTCGAACGTGATGCTACAAAGGGTCTAAAGAAAACATAATATACGAACAACAGCACATGATTTATACATAACTTTCAACAATGATTATGGAAACTACATATAATTTCGAATTATTTGATTCTTTGAAATTGAGCGACGATATCTAGTAATCTTGTAGATATGTTTCGTATAATATATGTAAATTGAAAGAATCTACGACATATGTCAGCTAAGAACGTGATTTTAATTAGGAATGAACGAAATTTACTTTCAAAAATTATGATAAGGTTTAAATGAGTTGAATACATTTCTTTTGTAAATGACGTTAACATTAAATTGGTTAGTCAAGTTTTTAAATTTAGTAAATATTAATTTTATTTTATGATGACATCATCAAAATGATCCAAGCATTGAAATTAATAAAGAAAACACAACGAATGATGTCGCACCCCAAAACCAGGAACGATGGAAACGTTCTGGGCAGAGGACGTTATGTACAATATCACAACAATGAATAGTAGTAAACAAGCAACAACATCATCCATTGCATTAATAATATAATTTTAATACAAGTGTTCTGACATGTTTAATAAACACTAAAGTATGAATCAAAAATGAAAGATGAGTCTTGAACGAGCTCCATCTTCTCTAAACCTTGCATCGGTACCTGTGTACTGTTGACCTGAGGATACAATTTATTTTGAAAGAGAGTATCAGCTTTAAAGCTAGTGAGATCATAAGTATTTTAGTGTCTGTATATGTAAAAAGTACTTGTAAGAATGTATTTGTAAGTATGAGTATGTAAAAGTTTTGAATAACCTAGAAAACCCTATGCTTCCTACTGAAAGGAGCCTTCTACCAAGGCATCTAGAATCTGACTGTATCTCTTGTAAGAGTGTGTATTTTCCCAAATCTAACTATCATTAACCAAAAATATAGTATTTACATTACCGTGCATCGTGTGAATGTTCACGAAGTGAATATAATGGGGAAATAATATAGTACTGTAGTATTATAATAAGTGACTACTGCTGTACTAACTACCTTAAACCAAATGAAATTTAAAGTACCATGTGATCGGCCTGTATCCTGCTACCGACTCAATAGTAAAACGACAATGTAAGACGACATAAGAAATGACATTTGGCACCCGTAGACTTGCAAATGTCACTGTAGCGAGCAGCAAGGTATAGGATAGTCAATCTAGTATAAATCTATACGCAAACTCATTCGCTCCCCAATTAAGGAGATTTTGGATACAAAAACGGTCATGGCAGGTAGTGCCATGTCCCGTTTAATGGCTCACATAATTGAATGTAATGTATATGTAATGTATGCTAGCTGTATTGTATGTTCTCCCTCTATCTAGCCTATATGTTCTCTCTGTATAATATTATAATGTATTGTGTGTACTAGCTGTATTGTGTGTTCTCTTTATCTAGCAAGTATTGTAATGTCCTGTGTGTACTAGCTGTATTGTGTGTTCTCTCTATCTAGCAAGTATTGACTCATGCATGAACTGACTCTTTGTGTGATTCATTGTTCTAGTATTAGTATTAGTAAAACCCTAAACTACGCCTATTGTAGTTTACTAGTAATATGACTTGTACGTATGAACATGGAAGTATACCCTTGCTACCCAAGGGTATTGAATTGACTGGAAGAACCTTTATGACTATATATGTACACATGATATATAACTAATATTTAAATGACCTTCGGACGGATGACCGATACCCTAAAGCCACATCCCAACGAGGAAAATGAGATAAAGCGATCTAGCCTTCCAAAGTCCTTTAAACATTATTTATATAACTATACATATCTAGGCATGCAATTGACAATATAAAAGTATAAAAGAAGTTTTGTAAAACCTTTGAAGGGTTTAAGAACTAAGAAAAGATGACTTGATGTTAAATTGTAAAACGGTTTGAAAGAAGTTTATTTGATAAGGGCAGTTATAAGTATAAGGAACCTTTGTTTTGAAACACGATTGTAATGCAGTTTTAAAAAGAAACATTCAGTATGTAAGACAGTTTGATAAAGAGTTTTAAACATATAAAAACGTTTAAGAAAGTCATTTGAAGAAATCTGTTTGGTAAAACAGTTAACGTATCCCCCACCATAAAGCATGATTCAACTTGTATCCCCCCCCATAAAGCATTTATAAACATTTAAAAACATTTAAAAGGTTAATTAAGGGGTATGAACTGACGTGTAGTGAGTGGTTTGTTCGGAAGAATCGAACAAGGTGCTAGGTGTCAAGTGAGGACTTGAACACACACAATGGTCCTAGTTATCATATAATAAATATATATAACTAATTAGTCACTTTATATCTAATAAATTAAGCTAAGACACTCTAGAACATGGGAACACTTTGTTTCAAGTGTTAAAGATCACAAGGGTTGCAACCAAGTGTTGTAGGGCATGGCTAGTAAGTGTAGGGTTCAAGGAAAACTCCCTAATGGAGTTTACGGTTCTAAGGTCACCAACAAATGAGTTTACGGTCGTAAACTCCTGATTTTATGGCCGTAAGCTCATATTTCCTTGACCATTTGATGTTTTGAGGCTTTACAAGACCCTTAGAAGCATTTCTACTTGATGGTTAAATCTTTGGAAGAGATTAGGGCACTATTTTCCTCCTTTGAGGAGTTCACGGCCCTAAGACCATTTTCTTTTGGGTTTACTGCCGTAAACCCTTAAGGATTATGGTATCTTGATGTTTGTTAGTCCTAAACATAACAAGGAATGAGTCTAGGTTAGTTTCCAAGGCTTATGAAGGGTTAAAGCACACTTTGGCACCTTTAGTTGGGATTCACGGTCCAAGAACTTCGTGGGCCGTGAACACCTTGATATTGGTGTTCTTGGGACGTTTTCTTGATGTTTGTAAAGGTAACAAGCTTAATACACTATGGTAGAAGCACTTACTAGTTAGAAGCTTAAAAAGGTGCTAAGGGCCCAAGAACACTAGTGTGTGATCTTGGTGTTTTGGAAATCTAAACAAAACACAAAATTGGATGGATGAAAAGATGTATAATCACTAGTTGTTATGATATAACAACAAATCAAGCCAAGAAGTACTTACGTTTTCGGGAAATCGGGTGAAAGACAGAATGATAGTTGAGAGAGTTTGGAGTTTGCTCTCGAAGCGAAAACATCTGAAATCTGCGGAGCACATTTGCAACACTCTATATGAGAGAGGGTGGACTAAATAATTGCAACCTGTAATAAGAAGTTTGTTTTTTTTTAACGTCTGCAAACTGCTGGAATAAACTAAATTTTAAATAAACCGATTTTAAAAACTTAAAATAATTTCATATTAAAATAATTTGTTTGAAAATACACACCTAGACCATATAATAAAAGTGAAATATGTTAAACATATTATATTTATTTATTTAAAGTACATATTTTTTAAAATTATATTTAATTTTATGGTTGTTTGACATATAAGATATGTCATGTATTTAGATCAAATATAGAAGTCACTTCAGTAACATGATGATTATTTCTTTGATTAGCTTCAATAGGTTTGGTAATTTTAGTGATTAATTCCATAATTTATCAATACTTAGTTATAGACAATGTAACACCAGGGCCGGCCTTAAGGTTGTCTTTGTAAAGGTAGGGCTTAGGGCCCCAAATTGTAAGGGGCCCCATTTTCAAGTCCAATTCTCTATTAACAGTCCATCCGAATCCAATACAGCGACATTCCTCAACAAAAAAAAAAATCACGCCTGCGAGAGTCTACAAGTAATCACGTTGCGATTTTGAGAAACTATTCAACTTCCCTTTTTTCTCCATTATCAGACTCGATTCTAGCCTTCTTCTCCAATCGTCAATCGATTCTTCATTCTTCCACTCATCCACTGTTCCACAGCCTATCGATTGAATGATTTGAGAAACGATTAAACTAATACAATCTCGAAATCACGTGTTGTTCGGATTCTCCATCGTTGATCGGATTCTGCATTGAATTGAAACGGTAATGTGTTGTATTTTCCCTTTTGATTTTTGATTTTCCTATTGCCAAATGCCAATATTGACCCTAACAAAACCGTAAGCAAAATTCGTTCTTAAAGTTGTAAACATTGCCACTGGAAAGGCCGCTGGATTTCATATTGTCATCGTTAGTTGTAAACATTTTTTTTGCACTACACGTCTACACCTTCATCCATTAATGTCAAACATGTATGCTTCCACTTTTATGGTCATGGCTTTATAATATGATGATATTTTCTTTTAATTCAATTTAATACTTTCCGGGATTATTTAGATTCTTTAATTCCTTATTCCTTTTATGTGAGTTGTTTTAAGGATCACATTGACAGATTGATGTGTAAGACATTTATGGATTTTGATTTCCCTAAAAAACAATAGAAGACACCATAATAGATATTTGACTCTCCCATTATGTGATTATCCCACTGCTTCAATTTGTTTTGTTTGGTGAATCATTACTCTAAAAGGTTGATGTTTTTTGGCTCTTGGTTTGATTGATTGGCCAAAACTGAATTTTGATGGAATATACCCATAATATAGAATGATAGAACAAGCTTTTTTGATCAAATATACGATATTTGATCTGAATTATGTGGTTTGACATCATAATTTTATTTTGTTTTTAATGAGATTCTTGGTTGACATGTAGTTATATAATGTCTTCTAATTAAAAACAAAGTTTTATTATTAAGTTATGTAATTTGTATTCTAATTATTTTTGGCTTTTTCCAAATGGTATGAATGATCAAATTTGTTAATCTTTACAATTTTCTAATTTTTTATTTCAGATTGATAGATTCCATTATTCATCGATTCCAGATTGGCAGATTCCATTGTTTTTGAGTTTTCCATTATTTTAAGGACGGTATAATCCTAATCCATATCTTCTATACTTATAGTTATTATTAATCAAATAATTAATAAACATGTCAAAGAGAAAATACGAATCAGGTGCTTCAAAAAGGAAACAAAAAATGCAAGAAGAAGCTTTTATAGATAAACAAAAAGGTTCATTTTTAAAATATTTAACTACAAACAAAAATGTTGATAATGAACAAGAACAAATTAACATTGATAATAAACCAGAACAAGCTAATGTTGATAGTAATATTGAACAAAGTAATATTGAAATTGATAAAGCACAAACTAATAGTGAAAATAATAATGAACAAACTAATATTGAAATTAATAACGAACAAACTAATAGTAAAAATGATAACGAACAACCCAATATTGAAATTAATAACGAACAAACTAATAGTGAAAACTATAACGAACAACCCAATATTGAAATTGATAACGAACAAACCAATATTGCAATTGATAACGAACAAACTAATAGTGAAAATAATAACACGCCTTTAAACATATACGATCCAAGTAGATGGAATAATATTACTACTAAATTAAGAGATTTAAATGTAGAAAAATGTCCTATTAAAATTTATGATTTTAAATTTCCAAAAGATCAACATTTAAGAAGCTTTAGTACATCTCTTTATATGCAAAAAATACCAAATGGAGAAAAATACGAACAAACATGGTTGATTTATTCCATAGATGTAGATAAAGTTTTTTGTTTTTGTTGTAAATTATTTAATGTGAATACATCTACATGTTCATTAGCACATAAGGGTAACAATGATTGGAATAATATTTCTAGTATACTAAAAAGACATGAAGCAAGTAACGGACACATTCTTAATATGAGGTCATGGATTGACTTACAAACTAGATTAACAAATAATAAAACAATTGACAAGCAAATCCAAGAACAAATAAATAAAGAAAAAGAACATTGGAAAAATGTGTTAATAAGAATCATTGTTATACTAAAAACTTTAGGAAAAAGTAATTTAGCATTTCGTTGAACAAATGAAAAAAATTTATGAAGAAAATAATGGTAATTTTTAACTATAATTGAAATGATTTCTGAATTTGATCTTATTATGCAAGAACATATTAGGAGAATTAATGACAAAGAAATTCATAATCATTATCTTGGACATAATATGCAAAACGAACTTATTAGTTTATTAGGAGAAGAAGTTAAAAATAAAATTATTAAAAAGGTAAAAGAGGCTAAATACTTTTCAATAATACTTTATTGTACTCCTGATACAAGTCATAAGGAACAAATGTCAATTATCTTACGATGTTTAGATCTTTCAACAACTCCAATAGAAGTTAAGGAGTACTTTCTAGGATTCTTAGTTGTAGATAATACATCCGGTAAAGGCTTATATGATGCTATAGTTGATGAAATTAAAAATATAGGACTAGATATAAATAATGTTAGGGGTCAAGGTTACAACAATGGTTCAAATATGAAAGGAAAACATCAAGGTGTACAGAAACGATTGTTAGATATTAACCCTAGAGCATTCTACACTCCTTGTGGTTGTCATAGTTTAAATTTAGTAATTTGTGATATGGCTAATTCGTGTGAAAAAGCTAGTGAATTTTTTGGAGTTATACAACGTATATATTCGATATTTGCTTCATCAACTCAAAGGTGGAAAATATTACAAGATAATATATCAAACCTAACACTTAAATCATTATCGCAAACTCGTTGGGAAAGTAGGGTAGAAAGTGTAAAAGCAATTAGATTTCAAGCACCACAATTAAGAAAAGCACTTTTACAATTATCTAAAAATTGTGGAGATCCAAAAATTAAAAGCGAGGCTAAATGTTTAGCTACATATGAACTTGAAAATTATGAATTTTTATTAGGAATGATTATTTGGTATGATGTTTTGTTGGCTATTAACACTGTTAGTAAAAGCTTGCAATCAAATGATATGTGTATCAATTATGCTATAGATCAACTAAATGGACTTTTGTGTTTCTTTGAAGAATATAGAGAAAACAGATTTGAAAAGGCTTTAGATTATGCAAAAGAATTGGCTTTAGAAATGAATGTAAAACCAGAATTTCGTGAAAAACGTATCATTCAAAGAAATAGACGATATGATGAAAATGTTGCTAATGAAACTATTAAAACTCCTATTCAATTATTTAAAACTGATTACTTTTTATATATAGTAGATAAAGTCATTACTTCACTTAAAAGTAGATTTGATTAATTTAACGAGTTCAAAAATATTTTTGGTTTTCTATTTAGTATAGAAAAATTAAAATCATTTGATGAAAATACTTTAAAAAAACATTGTTTAAATCTTGAAAAAACTTTAAAGCATGATGATAGCTTAGATATTAATGGTTTAGATTTGTTTCATGAACTAAAACTTTTAAGACATATTGTATATTTAGAACATGATACAATTATTAATATACTTAATTACATTAAAAAGTTTAGTTCTTTTCCAAATGCATATGTTGCCTATAGGATTATGTTAACTATTCCTGTAACCGTTGTCTCTGCAGAAAGAAGTTTTTCTAAATTAAAACTATTAAAAAATTATTTAAGATCTACAATGTCACAAGAAAGATTAAATGGATTAGCAATTTTATCAATTGAAAAACAGTTAGTAAAAGAAATTGATTATGAAAATTTTATTAAAGAATTTGCATCTAAAAAAGCTAGAAAAATTAACTTTACGTCATAAAATATATTCAGAAAAAACATATACATAAAAAAAGAAATTTAACTCCGCCATTTGTAAACTTTTTAGTTTATTATTGCCGGTCCCAAGCCCAGATAAAGGAGGAGAGTTTATAACATTAAGTATAGTAAATGTCAAAGGGCCCCAAATTTTTGGTTCGCTTAGAGCCCCCAAACTCATTGAGCCGGCCCTGTGTTACACAAATATATATATATATATATATATATATATATATATATATATATATATATATATATATATATATATATATATATATATATATATAATTTACCAAACGGTTTCGAATTTATACAAATTATACTTGAATTTTTATAATAAACATCATAATATTAATAAACTAATAAACATATAGAAAATAAAAAACAATTCTATGTTGAATAATATATCTTAAGTAGGGGTGAGCAAAAACTGAACTGCAAACCGAATATCCGCAAAATAACCGAAAAACCAATACCGAAAAACCGAAACTGAACATATAACCGATGGTGCGGTTTTAGAAATTTAAAACCGCAACTTTTCGGTACAGTGCGGTTTTATGTTTCAAAAAACCACAAAATAACCGAACGGCACCGCAATGTTAAAATATTATTATTAACTGAATATATATATATATATATATATATATATATATATATATATATATATATATATATATATATATATATATATTTTTAATAAAAATACAAATCCAAAAAGAAAATGCTCGTTCCCAATTGTGCCACATCATTTCTTTTATTCAAGTTTTATGTTCTAAAAAGCGTTAGCCTCCTTTTACTGACGACTGCCGACTAGAGCAGCGAACGATTGAACAATTGAAGCAACCATCAAGCATCGAACTCCGGCGACTAGAAGGCAACTCTGAGTTTCAGTGACCTAAAAACTAAAGTAATCTTCCTCTTAGTCTCAGGTAAGGTATTTTTTTCAATTTCCTCTTCTGGATTCGACCATTCTTGTAGTTTTTTTCAATTTCATCTAGTCGACTATGCTACATCTTTGGTTGAAGATATCTTTTCCTCAAATGGGGTTACCAACGCTTCGAATCTAATGTATTTTATCTTGTTATTTTGTTACTCTGGTTCTTGTTTGACAATAAAAGTGATTACTCTTTCATGATTAAGTAGGGCTTACACATATTGGTCATTCTTTTTGTTCAATATATGATTTTTGTCATTAAAGACAATCTTATTTGTATGTGGAAAACTGGATGTGGCTTAAATTATATATGATTGACTCTTTAATGGTTACGTCCAACAACTATAACTTTTAGGTGGCTAATAACTTTTTCTGAAGCATTTAGGTAGTGTTTGCATGTTTGGTATGACTCAACCAGAGAACGAAATCAAGGAATGGAATGGTCCATTCTATGGAATTGAAAACGCTGTTTGTATTGCTAGATGGAATGGAATAGACCATTCCTAAAGTCTAAAGGCATCAAGTTCCTTCCATTTGTTAATTTCCATTCCTTAAGGCATAAGGATGGTTGTTTTTTTGTTCAATCATTCATCAGAGTGAACGAGTTGTAATATATTAACCAGTTTTACTAAAAGTTGAAAGGTGGTAATCTATTATATGATATTTATTATCTTATTATCTATTATATGATATTTATTATCCTATTATCTATTTTGAGATCAACCTAGTATAATTCTCATTTTCTAAAAAACAAGAAGAGAATATTTCTTTTATTATAACCTTTTTTGTTTTGCAACTCACCATATTTTCACATGATTGAGTACAACGTAATATGTATTTCAGCATGGTTACTAATGAAAGTGTAATTAATGTCAATGATCAACAAGAAGATGTAGTTGAAGTCCCATGTAAAGGTGATATTGGAGAAGAAAATAATGTAAAACCTAAGTTACGGTCCATTGTATGGCAGCATTTTCCATATGTTAAAGGCACAAAAAAATCAGAATGCACACATTGTAAAAAGGTTTTAGCTTGTGGCACTAGAAAAAATGGCACCTCCTCATTACTCAGTCATCTAGTTAATTCTTATAGGGGCAGCCCCCTTTATGAAGGTAAAGACAAAGATGCAAAGAAACAAACAAAATTAAACTTTAAGCCAAAAGGTACCGAGGTGGGTGGGTCTTTGGCTAAGATTCCTTTAGCCAGAAGAAGTGTAGATTGGACCTTGCCAAAATGTGCATTAAAGACAATCGACCGTTTAGCATTGTTGATGATGATGGTTTTAAGGAATTTGTGTGGGAATTGAATCCAGAGTTTAAGATGACATCTAGATGGACTATAGCTCGAGACTATATAGAGATTTATAAACAAGAAGAAAAAAAATGTAAAAGAGATGCTCAAAGGCGAAACAGTGTGCCTAACTACCGATACATGGTCATCTGTTCAGAATGTGAACTATATGTGTCTTACGACTCATTTATATGTGTCTTATGGCTCATTGGATTGACGATGCATGGGTTTTGCAAAAGAAAATTCTAAACTTTTTCCCTATAGAGAATCATAGGGGTGAAACCATTGGGAGTTGAGTGGATACAAAAGTGGAAGATTGAAACTGTGTTTACTGTGATAGTGGATAATGCGTCTTCAAATTACTGGCTATAAGATATTTGAAGAGGATGTTAAAGGGACTGACTGATATATTAGATTGTAAATATTTGCACCTCCGTTGTTGTGCACATATCATCAATCTTTTTGTTAGAAATGGTTTGGAAGAACAATTCGATGTTGTTACTAGAATTCAAAATGTGGTGACGTATGTACGATCATCACTGGCTCGGTAAAAAACATTTGAAGACTCTGTTGCTCATGTTGAAGTAAAATCCAAACAAAAGCCATCTCTTGATGTTGACACGAGATGGAATTCAACATATTTAACGTTGGTGCTCCAAGTGATATTGATTGGGAGACAACTAGGTATATTTAATTCTGTTAGTTATTACTTTGTATATATCATTTTAATACTGACATATTGATATTTTCATTGAAAATAGGAATTTGATCGAGTATTTGAAGATATTTTCCGATGTTACAACTAAGATATATGCTTCGAAGTATGGAACGGCGAATATTTTTTCTCTGAGTTTGTAAAAATGTAAGCTACCATCACTAAGATGACTTTCAGTGAAGTTGAACAAAAGAAGAATATGGCGATATCAATGAAAGAAAAGTATGAAAAATATTGGGACAATGTAGATAATGTGAATTATCTACTTTATGTTGCAGTTGTTTTGGATCCGTGCAATAAGCTTGGATACGTTACTTATTGCATTGAATTGATCTTGTTAGCCTAATAATATTTTGGGCTTTATTTTGTATTGGGTTTTATGATTGGGCCTTTTCACTAGGAAACCCTAATTAGCTTGTCAATATATTATGTCTTTCCTTTTTATTGTATTTGTACTTCTCTTTGATAATAATATGAAACCCTAGCCCTTATATGTATTTCACTTGTTAGTTTACATGGTATTAGAGCTCGGTTGATTATTTGTTCAACGATACTGTTCATCGATTATTGTTCACTGTGATCACTGTTCATCGGAGTTAATGTTCATCGATTACTGTTCATCGCGATTACTGTTCATCGGTGTTACTATTCACTGACAATAATGTTCATTAGTGTTACTATTCACTCGACGATTACTGTTCATCATGAGTACTGGTCATGGGTACTGTTCATCACGGCTACTGTTCACGGTTACTGTTCATCGCTATTCATCGGTACCATTAACGTATACTGTTCATTGCCATCATTTTCAATTTTGGGGTATGCCTTTTTTGCTTATTTCTGAATTTGGTTTGGTTTGATTTGTTCGTTTGTCGGTTTTGAGGGTTTCGTCTTCGTCTAGCTTTGTTGATTTCAAGATCTTGATTGTTTTTTGCTGCTACTCGTATTTACTATTTGACTGATATTGAAATATGTCCCGAAGAGATGATTCTCTTTAGTACATTAGTATTCAACTTGATGGCAAAAACTATGCCTATTGGAGTTATGCTATGAAAAATTTCTTGCGGGGCAAGACTATGTGGGGGATTGTTACAGGTGATAAGAAGAAACCAACAAACGAGAAGGCTGTTAATTATGCAACCTTACTGGATTCATGGGAGACTTATAACTCTATGATCATTACTTGGATTAATAATTTTGTCATCCGGTCTATTGGTACTTAGTTGGCAAAGTATGACACAACAAAGGAGGTTTGGGATCACTTTGCTAGGTTGTATACCCAATCTAACTTTGCAAAGCATTATTAGTTAGAGTTTGATATTCGAGCCCTCCAATAGAACAATCTCAGTTTTCAGGAATTTTATGTAGCTATGTCGGATTTGTGGGATAGGTTAGCTCTTACAGAACCTGATGTGTTGAAGGATTTTAAGCCTTATATTGATAGAAGGGAAGAGAAAAGTTTGGTTCAGTTCTTAATGGCATTACGTTCAGATTTTGAAGGTCTACGTGGATCAATATTTCATCGTACACCTCTTCCCACTGTTGATTCAGTTGTTCACGAGTTGATTACGGAAGAAACTCGTATCAAGTCCCATGCTGATAAAGCTCCCAAGACAGCCACTCCTGCTGTCTTTTTTGTTTTACAACGACCCCAATCTTCAAACAAAAATCGTTCCATAGTTGCATTTGATGAGTGTGCTTTCTGTAAGAAGAAGAACCATTGGAAGGCAAATTGTCCTTTGATGACAAGCGAGGGAAATCAGCAGCAACAACAAACAAGATCACCAACACACTCTCAGTCTTTACAGCAGAACAAGTCATCTGGACAGTTACATCCCTCTTTTTCATCTTTTAGGCCACCACAGTACGCTGCTGCTACACCTTCAGTTGAGAATGAAACAGATTTCACACCACCATCAGCCTTGGATCCACGGATTGTTGAGTAGTTCGGACAGTTCTTAGCTACCAATCCAACTGCCATGTCAGCTTTCATGTCTCATTTAGGTCTGTCTTCATCCAACACGTCAAGTATTCCTTCATCCTTGTGGATATTGGATTCTGGTGAATCTCATCCCATGTCACCATATTTTTCATATTTTGTTTCATTATCTTCTCGTACACCTGTCTCTGTTATGTCTGCTAGTGCTACACCCATGTCAGTAGAGGGTGTTGGTTCTATTGTCACTCCTTATATATCTTTAACAAATGTGTGTTACATTCCTACACTTGCTTTGAATATTGCATCGGTCAGTCAGTTGTGTAAATCTGGTTATTGGCTCTTCTTTTCTGATTCATTCTGCTGTGTACATGACATTCGGTCTTGAAGGGTGGTTGGGATAGGCCGTAGACTTGGGGAGCTTTATGTCTTGGAGCAACTACATGTTGCTGATGTTGCTGCATCTAGTGTCGATTTGTCGTCTTTTCGTTTAAACCCTTCATCGTCTCCTTTTTATCTTTAGCATTCTCGTTTGGGACATGTTTCAGCGTCTCGTTTACAGTTTTTGGTTTCCACTGGTGTGTTAAGCTCTTTGAAATTTGATGATATTTCTGATTGTTGTGGTTGTAAACTAGGAAATTTTTTTGCTTTACCGTTTAATAAAAGTGTCACTCGTTCCGTTGCTCCTTTTGATATTGTGCATTCTGATGTGTGGGGTCCCTCTCCGATAACCTCCAAGTCAGGAGCTAACTATTTTGTTTCATTCATTGATGATTACACTTGTAATACTTAGGTTTATTTTATGAAGCGTAGGTCTGACTTTTTCACCATATATAGTGAATTCAGAGCTATTGTCAAGACTCAACACTCTGCTATCATAAAATGTTTTCGGTGTGATCTGGGAGGAGAATTTACCTCCAATGATTTTAAAAAATTATTGGCATCTGATGGCACTATACATCAATCATCTTGTACAGACACTCCTCAGCAGAATGGTGTTGGAGAAAGAAAACATCGATATCTCCTAGAAACTGCTAGATCCTTACTACTCTCTGCTCAAGTTCCCATTATGTTTTAGGGAGAAGTTGTTCATATCGCTACTTATGTTATTAATCGGATTCCTACTGCGTACACTTCGGGGAAGTATCCTTATAAAATGTTCTTTGGACAACTCCCAGATTATTCTTCATTACGAGTGTTTGGGTGTACATGTTTTGTCTTAAAGCCTCATGTAGAGAGAGATAAGTTGTCTTCAAAATCAGCTCTTTGTGTTTTTCTGGGATATGGTATTGGTTAGAAAGGTTATCGGTGCTATGATCCTTCAAATCAAAAACTGTATGTATCTCGCAATGTCACCTTTTTGGAGCATATACCATTCTATAGCATTCCTGTTCAGTCACATGATGCAACCCGAGAGGAGCTTCGTACTATTGATCCATTTAGCATTGAAATTGATGATCCACCACATGTTACTGATCCACCACTTGCTGCTGATTCACCATATGTGGTTGATCCAGCAGCTGTCTTTGATCCTCTGCCTGCAAATCATCAAGACCCCCCCTCTATCGAGACCTTATCGTAACAAGAAATCCACAAAGCTTCCTGAATTTGTCTATTCCTCTTACTTACCGGATTTTGCCTCTTTTATTGCTAATGTACATCGTCTCTCTGAGCCAACATCCTATAAAGAGGCCATTTATGATCCCCTTTGGCAGACCACTATGGCTGAGGAACTTGCAGCTCTTTATCAGACTCATACATGGGATCTGGTTCTGCTTCCACCTGGAAAACACACGATTGGTTGTCATTGGGTTTATAAAATCAAAACAAAGTCTGATGGATCCGTTGAGCGTTATAAATCCAATCTTGTTGCGAAAGGGTACGCGCAAAAGTATGGTATAGATTATGAGGAGACGTTTGCTCCTGTTGCAAAAATGACGACTGTTCGCACCTTGATTGCAATTTCTTCCATTCGCCAATGGAAGATTTATCAAATGGATGTTAAGAATGCTTTCTTGAATGGTGATCTTCATGAAGAAGTATACATGTCTCCTCCCCCTGGTATTGCTCACTGACCAGGTGAAGTTTGTCGACTTCGGAAGGCTCTATATGGCCTCAAACAAGCCCCTCGTGCTTGGTTTGAGAAATTTTCTATGGTGATTTCTTCTCTTGGTTTTCAACCAAGTAACCATGATTTGGCTCTATTTATTCGATGTATGAATGCAGGTCGGATTATTCTTTCCTTATACGTCGATGACATGATTATTACTGGTGATGATCATGATGGTATAGTCTTTAAAGCATGATTTGACTCATCGCTTTGCTATGAAAGACTTGGGATTACTTCATTATTTCTTGGGGATTGAAGTTGCTCAATCTCCAAAGGGATATCTTTTATCTCAAACGAAGTATATTTCAGATTTGTTTGAATGTGCACGACTCACGGATAATCGAACAGTTGATACACCTATAGAGAGTAATTCAAAGTACTCTCCAACTGATGGTGTCCCATTATCAGATCCAAGTCTTTATCATACCATTGATGGGAATTTGGTTTACCTGACTGTCACTAGAACGGATATTGCTCATGTAGTTCATGTGGTTAGCAAGTTTGTCACTGCTCCTACTACTGTTCTTTGGGGAGTTGTTCTTCATATTTTGAGATATTTACGTGGTACTCAGTTCCGCACTCTTATGTTTCCTTCTTCATCCTCTCTTGATTTGCATGTCTATAGTGATGCAAATTGGGATAGTGATATTTATGATTGTATGTCCACTATTGGGTATTGTGTTTTCGTTGGAGATTCATTGATATCATGGAAAAGCAAGAAACAAGATGTTGTTTCTCGATCTTCTACAGAATCGAAGTATCGAGCCATGGCTATCGCCACTTGTGAGATTGTTTAGTAGAGATGGCTTCTTGCAGATATGGGTGTTCACATCTCTTAGTCTACCCCTTTGTATTGTGATAACGAGAGTGCGATAATGATTGCCAAGAATTCAGTGTTTCATGAGTGCACAAAGCACATTGAGATTGACTGTCATTTCACACGTCATCATCTCCAGAAGGGCACTACGTCCCTTCCTTATGTTCATTCCTCTTTGCAGATTGTTGATATTCTTACGAAGCCGTTGACTGCTCCTCGATTCCATTTTCTGTCTGACAAACTCTCAATGCTTATTGTTGTTGCATTGTGAGTTTGAAGGGGGATGTTAGCCTAATATTATTTTTGGCTTTATATTGTATTGGGTTTTATGATTGGGCCTTTTCGCTAGGAAACCCTAATTAGCTTGTCTATATATTATGTATTTCCTTTTCATTGTATTTGTACTTCTCTTTGATAATAATATGAAACCCTAGCCCTTATATGTATTTCACTTGTTAGTTTACAGATCTATGGAAAGGGTAGTGAGAAAAGCAAAAAGATATTGGGATTGGTGACTAAGACTCTTGAAGATTTGTTTAACCATTACAAGGGCAAAGTGGAAAAAATGAATGTACAAAACACACATGATAATCTTGTTGGTGAGAATTTAAGTAGATTTGGTGAGATGGATATTGATTTGGAGCTAGAATTTGACAAATTTGATCATGGGGGTCAAGATATTAAGAGTGAAGTGGAGATTTATCTAGCGGATGGAACAGAAAAAAAGGACAACAAGTTTGATCTTTTGGGATGGTGGAAAGTGAATTCAATAAAATTCCTATATTGGCTACGTTAGCCAGGCATGTTTTGGCTATGCCGATATTGATAGTTGCATCAGAGTCGACCTTTAGTATATGTGGCAGAGTTATTGATAAGTATAGGAGTTCACTTAACACCGACACCACAAAAGTTTTAATTTGTGCACGAGATTGGATAAGGTGTTCATTGGTAGATCTTGAGCTTGGTTGTGCTATGAAGAGTAAAGAAATTGATGAATTCAATGAGCAGACGACGGGTTTAAAAATTGATAAGGTTTTTTTTCTTCATATTTTATGATTTCATATTATGATTATAATTACTAGTGATTTATATACGAATAATCTAAGATTTATATTTATTTATGTAGATTGAAAACAAGAACAAATCTTCCAATGATCAATGAGATTATGATTAATGGTGGTTTAGTTTATATGTTTTATTGTTGGTGATAAAAACATGTTTATGCTTTTTGATGAAGTTTGAACTTTGACGGATATTTTGACGGAGATTATGTTGTATGAAGTTTAAACCATGATGTTGATGACTTAATGGTTATGAATTAAAATGAATTTATTAATTTCAAAATATGGTTGGATCGTGTGTTTATATCTATTTTATTATCTTTTGGATGCAAGTTTAACTTGGCAAGTTGTAACTTCAAAAATATTAAAGAGAATATATCGATATAATATGAATTGATACTCATGACTATTGTTGTATGTTGTATCTAGTGTTGCTTATAAGAAAATCAAACTTAAAAAAAGAAATAAAAGCTAAAAGTTGTGGTTGGACATAAAAATAACAACACCATTAAAATAATACCACACCATTTCTATATTTCAGTTAATAATTGAAATCGCAAAAAAAAATAATAATAAATAAATAAAATAAAATAAAATAAAATAAAAAAGTCGAAACCGCAAATGAAACCACAACAAAAACCACACCTATCGGTTACATGGATATAAAAACCGCAATTTCGGGTTTCCGTTTCGGTTTTCTGTAAAAACCATAAGAAACCGCATCATACTCATCCTTAATCTTAAGTATGGTTATAAGATGCTTGAAAAAAAGAGTTTGTATTCCGTAGCATACACACGATAGTTTTTAAATAGGAACTATTCTACAAAATAAATAACTATGAAAACTAAATGTTACGCGTGTTCTGCAAAATACCGTATGAAACGGTTTTTTTTAGAAAAACAAATAAAACCATTGTATTCAAAAGTCTAAAATATAGATAATTTTGATTATATCTTTTAGACAAAAGGTGATTAAAAATTATTTACATAAAAAGGGGCACCGTGCCCTGCACACGTGCATAGTGAATTTACAAAAAGCAAACAGGAGAACTAAAAAAAGCCATGTACGTTTGTCGGCCAATCTTTGAAGGCTAAATGCCTTAGCCAGCAGCATTTCACGTGCACTCAGCCCCACCACAGCCCAACAAATACACAGCCCACCATTTTCTACACTTCGGCTTCGGCGTCGAGCCACCGACTTTAACTCTTCATATAAGGTTGATAACGATTATGAATTGATAAATCCACAAACTATAATATCAAAAATTACATTGATAACTTATCTATTATTTGATATAGTAAATATAATAGTATTATATGTAAAAAAATATATTGCTAACTTATTTATTATTCGATATGTAATACATATATAAACCGAAACTTGAACCAAAAAAAATCCGAAGTGAATAACAAACACACAGAATGTTAGACCGAAGTGGTCATGTACTAGACCCAACATGAAAAGAAGCTCGTCCAAGACCTGTCCGGAAAAAAAAATCTGACTGTTCTGAAATTGGCCTACAAAAAACCAGATTCAATGACCGACTAATGGCCGTATTATGGACACAAAATCAAGACTAAAAAAACTTAAAAAGTGATATGTCTGGAAAGAAAATGAGCACGCTTCTATTTTTTGTATTTAACTCTAATTTGCATTAATAACAATAACTTGGACTTTATTGGAGTTTTGTGACATACCACTATTGACATATCAGCAATATGTTCAGTTAGTTAGGGTCATTATAGTAAGGGCTTATATAAAATACTTGCTGTAGTGAGCGGAGGAGATACGAGAGAACATTTCTTTACTTTCAATCAGGGTCGGTCCAGACGGTAGGTGACTCGGGCGACCATCCAGGGCCCTTGCCTTTAGGGGATCCAAAAAATTTAGGTATGTAGTGTATATATCAATTTGATTTATCTACCTGTTTTTTAGGGCCCGATGTTGGTCCAAACTCAATATAGCCAAAAAAGAAAGAAAAAAAAAACAAATTGGTATGTTTCTGTTTGAACGCTTCTGTAGTCTTGGCAAATGGAAACGACCGAACGAAGAAGGTGGGGATTAGCCAATTAAGGCGCCTTATGAACCATTAATCGAATAAACGTGCTCGATAACTGAATCGATATCACCACATCAACCTCGTGAATCGACATACCTCTGATAATGAATTGAAGAATTTATCAAATGAATCGTACGTGGCTTTCCATCTCGTTTTGCTCTCTTTTATAGCCAAAATCGACTTCCCCGCTTCTAACCCTTATATCTCTCAGACTCTTGCATTTTCCATATGCTTCGGACTCTTGATTCTTTGTGTTGGTTTTGAATCCTTGTGAATTTTGTGATATCATATAATGTTGAATGTTGTTGATATTATTGCCAAACTTGTCATTTAAGATTGTGCAGGGTAAATAATGAAAATTAGTAAAGTGCTATCGGGTTAACATATGCGGGTCAACACGCGGATCTTTGAACCGAGATATAAGAAGGAAGGTAAGAGGGTTCTGGAACATACAGATATTTCTACGCACACTTCTGTTCTTCTGTTCTCTCTCAGTTCTCTAAGAAAAGGTGATTAGGGTTTGTATATTCGATCAGTTCTTAGTTGTTCATAATATTTCATTGTTTGTTGATTAATCAGTAGATTAGGATGAGTGTTATGTAAGAGAGTAGAATAGGAATTGTGTAGTGAGGTTTCATTGTAAGTATATGAAAACCATCTGTCTATTTGTTCTAAAATGATATAATAGATGATGATGTTGGGAAAATAAGTTTCTTTACATGGTATCAGAGCGTTAGGGCGTTCATCTCTGCTTGAAGATTGTTTTTCACAAAGGTACTCTTTGTCTCGTTTTTTTTCTTCGTGATCAGATCCTTGTAGATCGTTATAGTTGGGTTCGTACTGAGATTTTTGTTTTGAAATCTCAGTAATCTAACTCTTTTGTGAACATCTAGGGTTCTCTTGATGTTTTCTATGATTATCAGTTGATCTGAGTCATCTTCTAGTTATTAGTTCTTGAGATTTTGGTACTGCGAGTTTCTCTTTTGTAAATCTTGCAGGTTTATCTTCAAGTGGAGATCCTTGAGTGATTGCAGTCATCATCAAGTGGAGATCCTTGGTTGATAAGTCGGTTCTTCGTTTATTTTGGGTCGATTAATCTTGTTCTCTGAAATAACTCTAAACAACGGATTTCATCACCGTTGTTTCTTAAAGAGAACAGAGTAACAGGAGTCGATCCATTCATCCAATCTGCTTATAGCTCTGTGAGAAGTTCTCTTGTTCCTTTCTTTATCTTCTTCTTAGCTATAACTATGAGTTTCCTGTTATCTTGAGTACACAAACTGTTGGTATTCATTTTTCTGTGTTACTTTAGCTCTGTGATTCTTGTCTTGGGCCCCAACATACTGTGGTGACCATCTGGACATATAAGGATCATAGGAGTTTTTATTTTGGCTGATTGTATTCTTCTCTTTTGCTTCTTTTTTATTTGATTGTACTAATCGTTCGTCAATATGGCTGATTCTCCTCCTGAGACTGGTAGTAGTTCAAGGATTGATTCCATGAACTACGATGATCCTCTTTATATTCATCCATCTGACAATACTGTAACCACAATTGTGAGTTTTAAGTTGACTGGGACAGATAACTTTCGTGTATGGCGTAGCTCTATGACTAGGAGTCTTAAGGCTAGAAATAAACTAGGGTTTGTAGAAGGAACTATAAAAAAAGATTCTACTGATGAACTCAAATCCTCAAAATGGGAACGTGCTAATGTTGTAGTATGTTCTTGGATCCTTGGATCTCTGTCTGAATCAATCTATTCTGGTCATGCTTATTCTGAATCTGCTGTAGACATTTGGAATGAACTCTTTGAAACCTATAATAAGGCAGATGGATCTGTTATTTTTAATATACATCAAAGAATTAATGCACTTAAACAAGATGGTTCCTCTCTATCTGAATACTTTAATAAACTAGATACACTTTGGAAAGAGTTTGATGGTCTTACTAATCTTGCTGAGTGTACTTGTGAGGCTGCTGCTAAATATAATGACCATTCTAAGCTTATGAAGCTAATGCAGTTTTTAAGTGGTCTTGATGACTCTTTTAATCAAGTAAAGAATCATATTCTGTTAATGGAACCCCTTCCAAATGTTAAAACTGCATTTTCAATTGTTTCTAGGGAGGAGTCTCATCAAAAAAAATGGAGTTTTAACTTCTGTCTCTAATGTGTCTAAAATTCAGTCTTCAGCATTTAACAGTAAATTTAATGACAAAAAGAGTTCTAGTTCCAATAGAAGTAGAAATCAAAATCTGCAATGTAAAAACTGTGGTCTAAAAGGTCATCTTATTGACAGATGTTATAAACTGATAGGTTATCCAAAGGATTTTAAGTCATTTAATGAAAATCAAAGAAATCAGAATAAGACTTTTTCTGTTAATTCTTCTTCTGGTCCTTCTAGTAGTGGTTCTTCCTCTGGTGTTGTTTCTAATGTTCCTGGAAGTGATGGTACATATTGTTTCATAAGTGAACAATATCATAAGTTGTTGAGTCTTATTAATGAAAGGTCCTCAACTTCTGAGGATACTTCAGTCAGTGCTAATATGGCAGGTATTCCTTTCTTTAGTGCCTATAATTCTACTATTAATCATCAAAAGTGGATTGTTGACTCAGGTGCAAATCAACATATGACTTCATCTGAATCTCTATTACAAGACACTGTTGATGTTTCAAAATTAACTCTGCTTGTTAATCATCCTAATGGTTCATCTGCTAAGATTGAAAAAATTGGAAACTTACAGTTTTCTGAAAAATTAACATTGTTTGATGTCTTTGCTGTTTCTGGTTTTAATGTAAATCTTCTTTCTGTTCATAAGATATGCAAAGACATAAATTGTGAAGTTGTTTTTAATGAATCTTCTTGCAAAATTCAGGATTTACAATCCAAGAAGGTTGTGGAGAGTGGTAGAGAGTCTGGGGGATTGTATTATCTAAATGCTTTTCCCTCAGGTAGTAGTTCTTGTAATTCTGTTAAATGTTGTGTTTCTAAACTTACATGGCATAGTAGATTAGGTCATCCTGCAGAACAGTCCTTGAATTCTTTAAAAGATGTTCTTTGTTTTGATAATTCTTTTCTTCCTCCTTGTGATATCTGTCATAAAGCTAAACAAACCCGTGAGTCCTTCTCTCATAGTGTTCATAGTTCTTCTAAACTTGGAGAACTAATTCATTTAGATGTATGGGGTCCCTATAGGGTGTCTACTAGAGAAGGCTATAAGTTTTTTTTGACTATTGTGGATGATTTCACAAGGGCTACTTGGGTTTATCTTTTAAAAAGTAAAGATGAAGTTTATGATAACTTTACTTCTTTTTTTCATGTTTTGTTAAATCAGTTTGATTCTAAAATCAAAATAGTTCGTTCTGATAATGGAACTGAGTTTTTAAATCATAAAATGAAAACTTTTTTTAATATTAATGGCATTCTTCATCAGACTACTTGTGTTTATACACCCCAGCAAAATGGGGTTGTTGAAAGGAAACATAGGCATATTCTTAATGTTGCTAGATCCTTGCTTTTCCAATCTGGTCTTCCAATAAAATATTGGGGAGAGGCTGTTCTCACTTCAGTGTTTTTGATAAACAGAATGCCAACTTCAGTTTTAAAAGGACAGTCTCCTTATGAATTAGTGTTTAAGAAAATGCCTGTGTTTGATCACATAAGAGTCTTTGGCAGTTTATGTTTTGCTACGAAGCTTAATAATTTGGATAAGTTTTCTGAAAGGGCTGAAAAGTGTGTTTTGCTAGGATATTCTTCTGAAAAAAAAGGTTATAAGCTTTTGAGTCTTGATACAAATTCTGTTTTTGTTTCCAGGGATGTGAAGTTTTATGAGTCAGTCTTTCCATTTAAACTGAAGTCAACAACTGTTGATAATCGATTTGTTTTTAAAGAATTAGTAGACCCTTTTTCCTGTGATGACTATGATAGCTCTGATTATGTGAATGATTTAATAGATCTTAATGACTTGAGTGTTAACCATCAAATGGATGGCTCTAATGCAGCTCAGGATTTTGGTGAAAACTTAAATGATGTTACTTCTGATAATAACCAGACTAGCGAGGTATCTGAACCTTTATTTGATAGGACTATGCCAAGTCATTCTGATTCAACTGAGGAAAGTAGTCATTTAACTTCATTGCCTTCTCTAGGACAGTCAATAGGGGCATCTAGATCTAGGAGAGAGTCTCGAATGCCTGTTAAATTCAATGATTATGTAATTGAAGGAAAACATAGATATGGAATTGAACATACATTGAATTATTCTGTTCTTAGTGCTGAAAATAGATGTTTTTGCTCAAATTTAAATAAAACTGTTGAACCAAAAACATTTGAAGAAGCTTGTGTAGATTCAAATTGGGTTGAAGCAATGAATAATGAAATGGAAGCTTTATATCGTAATCATACTTGGGATGTTGTAGAACTTCCTAAAAAACGTAAACCTATAGGCTGTAAGTGGGTTTATAGGATTAAGTACAAACCCAATGGAGAAGTAGAGAGGTATAAAGCTCGTCTTGTAGCTAAGGGTTTTAATCAAAGAGAAGGAGTTGATTATCAGGAAACTTTTTCTCCTGTAGCTAAAATTGTTACAGTTCGTATAGTTATTACTTTGTCTGTGAATAATTCTTGGCCTTTATACCAGTTAGATATTAATAATGCTTTTCTTTATGGAGACTTAACTGAGGATGTGTATATGAGCTTGCCTCAAGGGTATCATACTAAAGGTGATACTAGAGTGTGTAAATTGGTTAAATCTTTATATGGGTTAAAGCAAGCTCCTAGAAAATGGAATGAAAAGTTGTGTTTTGAGTTGTTTAGTTTTGGTTTTGTTCAAAGCATAAATGATTACTCCTTGTTTATTAAACAAAACAGTAATTCAATTGTTGTATTGTTGGTTTATGTGGATGATATTATTCTAACAGGAAGTAATGAAGTTGAGGTTCAAAATGTTAAATCTTTTCTTAACTCAAAGTTTTTGATTAAAGATTTGGGAAAATTGAATTACTTTCTTGGAATTGAAGTAGTAGATACTAATAAAGGAATATGTTTAAATCAAAGAAAATATTGTCTTGAATTGTTACATGAGTTTGGTATGTTAGGCTGTAAGCCTGCTTCAACTCCTTTGGAAGCAAATTTTGTTCCTAAAAGGAGTTGTGTTAGTAGTGATCCTTTACTTGAAAACATTACTGAATTTCAGAAATTAGTTGGAAAACTTATATATTTGACTATTACAAGACCAGATATATCTTATTGTGTTCAAATTCTTAGTCAGTTTATGCATAAACCACATAAGTCACATTTAAACATTGCTTTTAGATTACTTAGATATTTAAAAAATAGTCCTGGTCGTGGTATTTCTATTGTAAAATCTGGGAGTTGTGACTTAGTGGGTTATGTAGATGCTGATTGGGCTAAGTGTCTTAATGCAAGAAAATCAGTCACTGGATATTTGGTTTATTTTGGAAATTCTCTGATTTCCTGGAAAAGTAAAAAACAAGCTACTGTTTCTAGGTCTTCAACAGAATCAGAATACAGAGCTTTAGGCTCTATTACATGTGAAATTATTTGGGTTTTAAAACTGCTATTTGATTTAGGAATCAAAAGTTCATTACCTGTTCCTGTTTTTTGTGATAGTGAATCTGCTATCAAATTAGCTTTAAATCCTGTGTTCCATGAAAAAACAAAGCATTTTGAAATTGATTTACATTTTGTTAGGGAAAAGATTACAAATGGTGTTTTAAAAGTTGAAAAAATAGTTTCTTCAAAACAAAGAGCTGATATGTTAACCAAGTTCTTAAGTGTATCACAACATAAATTTTTAATTGATGAAATTGGATTAATAAATCCTTTTAATTAATATAAATATTTAATTTAAAATGTCAAGTTTGAGGAGGGGTGTTGAATGTTGTTGATATTATTGCCAAACTTGTCATTTAAGATTGTGCAGGGTAAATAATGAAAATTAGTAAAGTGCTATCGGGTTAACATATGCGGGTCAACACGCGGATCTTTGAACCGAGATATAAGAAGGAAGGTAAGAGGGTTCTGGAACATACAGATATTTCTACGCACACTTCTGTTCTTCTGTTCTCTCTCAGTTCTCTAAGAAAAGGTGATTAGGGTTTGTATATTCGATCAGTTCTTAGTTGTTCATAATATTTCATTGTTTGTTGATTAATCAGTAGATTAGGATGAGTGTTATGTAAGAGAGTAGAATAGGAATTGTGTAGTGAGGTTTCATTGTAAGTATATGAAAACCATCTGTCTATTTGTTCTAAAATGATATAATAGATGATGATGTTGGGAAAATAAGTTTCTTTACATATAAGAACTTAAGAATGTGTGGTTTTTCTTTTAGATTTTTTTTTATGAAAGCTTATAGGTTTGTGTATTAGATTTTTTTTATGATTATTGCTTCTCATTCAATGTTATAGCAGGTTTTTGTTTCACAGAGTTCTGAAATGGACTTATTCAGAAAGAAAAAAAATGATAATCAATGTTTTAGGTTTAAGAATTTTATTCAATTAGGTATTATGTTTCTAGGTATTTGTATGTAATTATATAGTGAGAAGTTTTATATTCTAGTTTTTGTACTATTTTGCTTTTGACTGTATTCTTTCAAGAGTTCCACTTCATAGTATTGAATATCTCACTTAACAAGCTGCTGTTGTAATTTGAGTTATTGTTTATCATATTTTTATTTTATTTTATTTTAGTTATCATTTTTATGATTTTTATTACTTATTGGTTTTATTTTATGGCTTGCATTTGTTGGTGCATCTCTACAACTATAAAGAGAAGCTTAGAGAAGTTAGAAAGAAGTGTTCAAAAATTAAAGAATTACCTAAGGTCAATAAGTATCTATAGAGAGAAGTTTATAGTGAAATTATCAAAGGTAGCTAAAGTTATTAAAGAATTACTTATGATGAATGTTATGTATAGATGTATAGTGAAATATTTTGGCAATATTATGTATAGAGGAAGAAATATTTTGGCAATATTATGTATAGAGGAAGAAATATTTTGGCAATATTATGTATAGAGGAAGAACTGTTATATAAAGTTGATCATTTTAGCTTTGTATATAAAAAGGCTACCAATTTATTGTGCTTTGTAAATATTGGTATTGTTTTTTTTTGTAAATATTGTAACTATACTTGTGGTTTTCATGATATTATTGACTATTTATATAAATGATACTTTTTTCAAAATTTAATTATATTTGGCATTGAGATATTTGGAATTGGGGGCCATTTTTTCTTCTCGCCTTGGGCCCAATATATGGTTGGACCGGCTCTGCTTTCAATTCTTCATTTGCAAAATTTAATATGGTATCAGAGCTTTTCCGCATTTCTTTTGCATATTTTCATCAATGAGTCTCTTATTCACTTCTCCTATCATGCAATCGATTTTGATTATTCGACTTATTCGATTTCGTTTATCATTTGTGTTTCTTTTATTATTTTTATGAAAAATCACACAATCATTTATCGATTTTTGATTATTTGGTTTATTTTGGTTGTTCTTCCCTCTTTTCTTCCGTCTCTTTGATTGTTCTTAATTCTCTTTTTGATCATTTCTAGTTCTTCAAACAACAATTTGAACAACTCTGTGGATCAAAATTCTTCAAATGATCCTTATTATTTTCACCATTCTAATAGCCTTGGGCTTGTTTTGGTTTTACAAATTTTTACTCGCGAAAACTATGCTTCATAGAGCAGATATATGAACATATAAAAATAAGCTTGAATTCGTTGATAGAATCCTTCAAAAACCTCATAATTCAGATATGATTAGACTCAAATTTTGGACAAGAAACAATAACATTGTTATTTCATGGCTTCTTAATTCTATATCAAAGGAGATTTATGCTTCTGTGATTTACCTTGATATTATTGTTGAGATCTGGAAGGAGATTAAAGAATGTTTTCAACAAGGTAATCGCCCAGGGAGAAAGATATCTTATTAGAGCATTAGAGGTCAACGAATTTGTCTATCAGGCAATTTATCCTTAGCCTAAAGGCTCGTTAAACTCTAAGTTGCAGTGTGATCGGAGTCTCGGTTAAGAACGGTGATGACATATGTTACACACGGCACACAATTCCATGGATAGTTTCATTCACCCTTCCTCGTCTCTAGGGGCCTAGGTATCCAGCATAAGCCTTTCCTCGTTAGAACCCCATCCTTAGTTTTAAGGCTATGCCATCCTAAGGTGCTGCTAAATGGATGGATCGTATCAACGTAATGGCCTGAATATTTTCGAAATCAAAAGAGATTTAATGAATCATGTTCAAGGTCAAGATTCAGTGAATAATTACTTTGCTAAACTCAAGGGTTCTATGGGAGGAATTAGCAAATTATAAAGTAAATTGCACATGTGGTTTATATACGTGTGGAGGAGCTAGAGAAGTTGAACAAACAATGAGCTTCCTAATGGGATTAAATGAGACTTTCTCACAAGTTAGAGGATAAATTATGCTTATGGATCCTATTCCTTCTGTTTGTTAGTCATACAAGAGGAGAGGCAAAGAGATGTTGGCATAGCACAATCAAATTCATCTCCAATGGTTATTATTCTTTTTGCAAAATACTTCGATCAACAATGGTAACAAATTTTGTTCTAATTCTGGTGTTAAGAACAACAAGTCTCTTTATTGCACACATTGCGAAAGGACTCGACATACGCAAGAAAGGTGTCATCGTCTACATGGATTCTCTCTAAGTTATAGAAACAATCAACCTATAAGTGACAATACTCTTAATTCTATCTAATAATCAATATCTGATTTCAAGAACACAAATGATGCAATGACAAGTATTACTAATGCACAATGTTAATAACTTATTGTTTTACTCTATGGAAAATTGGTTTCTACAAACATGGTGATTGAATCAAATAAACCAAACATAGGTAATCATTACATTCTTAATCTTACCTTTAGATATTATAAGTCAAATGTATGGGTTTAAAATTCAGGAGCCACTCATCATTTTTGCATCAAAAAAAGATATGTTTGATGATATGAAGGAAATCTCAAACACAAGAGTTTTATTACCTAACCAGTCAAGAATTCCAGTTCATTTTATAGGAAACATAAACTCAATGATTTTTTATTACTAAAGGATGTCTTATTTGTGCCACAATTTGAGCTTAATGTTATTTTTGTTACATCCATAACCAACGTAAAGACAATTACAATCAAGTTTTATCATGATTTTTCTCAAATTAAGCAAATAATCAACAAGAAGATGATTGGCAAGTAAAGTGAAAGTTGGTTTATATGTTCTTGACGAAGGGTTGTGCATTGTTTCTACACCAGCAATATGTATTCAAGCCATTTCATGTCAGAAATGGCATCAATATTTTGGGCATCCTTAATTCAATAAGCACAAGATACTTGATGGTGTTATATTTTATTTAAATAAGGATTTTGATAAAATTCAATTTTCTATTTTCCACTTATAAAATTTTCGTTTTTAGATTAATAAATCGTTAATACATATCATTTCCATAAAACCAAGGTAATCAAGATTTATCAAAACATCATCAAATCAGAGTAAATCACAGAATGCGGAAACATGTGGTGTGAGTTCTGCAATCATCCACAGCTCTTGCATTTGAGAACCGAATTGAAGCGCCTGAAACATAAACTGAAAACCGTAAGCTCAAAGCTTATTGATTATAATCATTATGCATATACGAACCTTGTATCTCGTTTTAGCAACAAACTTTATTTCCCATGATATAATCATTATACACATACGAACCTTATATCTCCTTTTAGCAACAATCTTTATTTCCCATGAGAATATGAAAGTTGCATCTCATATGGGCAACATACTTTATCTCTCATGATGACAATGAACTTTGTTTATGTAAACTTATTTATTCATTTTTGCAATATATATATATATATATATATATATATATATATATATATATATATATATATATATATATATATATATATATATATATAGGCAACATACTTTATCTTTCATGATGACAACGAACTTTGTTTATGCAAACTTATTTACTCATTTTTGCAATATATTTATATTTATGGAAACTTTATTACTCGCTTTAGCAACGAACTTTTATTCATGAAAACTTATTTAGTTATTTTAGTAATGAATATTTATTTATGGAAATTGTTATCAATATTCTGATTATCATGACTTCAAACTATATTATGTTATAAACCTGTGAGTACTCACCAACTATTTTTACAGTTGACGCTCGTTTTACATGCTTTTTCAGGAATCTTCGAGTAAGTGGCACTTAGGGACACATCACTTTTAAGAGCATGCACATGTGTTTTATTTCAATTCACATTATAATTTCTTTTAAAAGTTGTTCAAACCCATTGTAAATTTGTAATGTTTTTTAATAATATGGTTGGTGTTGTCTTTATCTTTTTCTATGAAACCCTTTGTACTGTCATGTCCTGTATTTCCGCTGTAGCGGGGTGTGATACTAAGTACGCCTTGCGTTCTAGGGTTTCCTCTTAAACCCTGAAGCACTCCGAAAGCCATAACTTCTCCATTATAAATCAAATTCTGAAGATCCTTATATCCATGAAAAGGTAACAAGAAGCTCTATTCTTTAATAAACTCATACCTGCCTTATAATTTCCCGAACTAACATCCAATTTTCATAAAAGCCCGAGCTGACATATTATAAAAATACCCTTTGATTCTAAAACACAAACTGGACACCCAAATCATTCAAATTACATCATCCACCTCCAAATGAGTCCAAATATGAATTCTTCAAGGGTCATAAGTCTGCTAATACCCAATCCTTGATCACCACCCTGAAATAGGAAACGATTCAAAATAGGGCTTTACATTAATTATCATCATGACTCTAGATATTTCATCACATTAGTTGATGAGTGCTCAAGGTTACAAATGGGGGTTTAAAATCAAGTGAAAATATGATGGTTTTATTGAGCGCTACAAGGCAAGTTTGGTGGATAAGGACTTTAACCAACAAGAAGAGGTTGATTTTGTTGATACTCTTTTACTAGTGGCAAAATTAGTAACAATTAAATTCTTACTTGCCTTAGTTGCAAAACAATCATATCCCTTGTTATAATTAGATGTTAACATCGTGTTTCTTAATGCAGATTTATCAGAAGAAGTATATATGCAACTACCACAGGGATATTTACCTCCTACTTCTTTTCCATCTCATGTAAAGCATGCATGCAAATTACAAAAATCACTTTATGGATTAAGATAAGCCTCACAACAATGGTATGCCAAGTTTTCTTCTTTTCTACTTAAAGAAGGTTTTTTGCAGTCCAAAGCAGATTATGCTTTATTCTATAAAGGTCATGGTTCCACCTATGTGGCATTATTGGCGTATGTTGACAATAAATTCCTCACTGGAGCTTCATTGAAAGAAATTAATTTATTTAAAGAACGTTTAAGTGTAAAATTTAAACTAAATGATTTGGGCACTTTAAAACATTTTCTTAATTTAGAAATTCTAAGATCTCAATAGGGGATAATTGTTTCTCAAAGGAAATATACTCTTGATCTTCTTTAAGATACTGGTATGCTTACTGCAAAACCAACTCATTACCCTATGGATCCTAAACATAAAATATTCAATTTTGAAGGCAATTCATTGGATGATACTGTTCAATATAGACGTTTGATTAGGAGGTTGATTTGTCTCACTAAAACCATACCACATATTACATATGCAGTGCATAGGTTGCGCAAATATATTACAACACCACGAGCTCCACACATGGCAGCTGTCAATCATTTATTGAGATATTTGAAGCATAATCCCGATTAAAGGTTATTTTTGTCATCAAAACAGTTTTAAATTAAGAGTATTCAATGATTCAGATTGGGCTAGATGTCTAAGCACTATAAAATTTGTTACAGGCTTTTGTATATTAATATAAGATTCTTTGATTTCGTGGAAATCAAAGAAACAAATCATGGTATGTAGACTCTCCACCGAGGCTAAGTATCAGGCATTGATAGCTACAACAAGTGAAATTATTTTACTCTAAGCCTTCAATATTGATTCTACAGAACCAACTTTGATTTTATGTGATAATGAATTAGGCATTAAGCTTGCATCCAACCCAACAATTCAGACTGTTTTGTCCCTAGCTCTTTCTAATGAGTGGCAAATTCATCAACTCGACGTGAAAAACGCGTTTCTACACGAACATCTACATGAAACGGTTTACATGCATCAACCCCCCGACTTTCATAATCATTTATATCTAAATCATGTATGCCTGCTTAAAAAGTCTCTCTACAGACTTAAACAGGCACCACGGGCTTAGTACCAAAGATTTGCTGACTACGTATTCACTATGGGGTTCAAACATAGCAAATGTAACCATTCACTATTCGTATACAAAAAGGGAACCCATACGGCCTTCCTCCTTCTATATGTAGACGACATCTTACTCATCACCTCCTCACCCGGATTACATCATAAGTTTATGGTTTTATTAGCAAAAGAGTTTGCCATGAAAGATCTTGGACCCCTAAGCTACTTTCTTGGACTTTCGGTGTGTCGTTATAAAGATTCAATTTTTTTGTCACAACAAAAGTACGCCACCGAAATTTTGGAACGAGCAGGCATGACCTCATGTCACCCAACTTCCACACCAGTTGACAGTAAGGTCAAATTAAGCAGCACCGATGGAACTCTTTTTCCTGACGGGGGAATACAATATCGCAAGCTGGCAGGGGCTCTCCAATATTTGACCTTCACACGGCCATACATAAGCTATGCAGTTCAACAAGTTTGCATGCACATGCATGCACCCTGAACATCTCATTTTAATGCTCTTAAACAAATATTGAGGTATATTAAAGGTACTCTTGCTCACGGGTTGCATTTTCACAAATCACCTTCTAGGAAACTTGTTGCCTATACCGATGCCGATTGGGCAGGTTGCCCGGACACGAGACGCTCAACTTCTATTTACTGTGTCTACTTAGGCGATAACCTAATATCCTGGTCCTCAAAGTGTCAACTAACACTCTCCCGATCTAGTGCAGAAGCAGAATACCAGGGAGTTGCAAATGTCGTTTCTGAAACATGTTGGATCTGAAATTTGTTGTTGGAGCTTCATGTCCCTCCAACTACAGCCACACTAGTCTATTGTGACAATGTCAGCGCCGTTTACTTATCATGCAACCCGGTTCAACACTAACGTACCAAACACACCGAGCTAGACATTCATTTCATTCGGGAAAAGGTCACTCGGTGTCAAGTCCGTGTATTCCACATTCCCTCTCGCTATCAGATTGCGGATATCCTCACAAAGGGTCTACCTTTCAATCTCTTTGACAATTTCAAGCACAGTCTCAACGTTCGTCATCCTCCCGATTCGACTGCGGGGGTCTATTAGCCGAAGATATCTTTCCTCATATTAAGGAAGTATTGTTATAGTTGATAAACCATATCTTCATTATAGATAGCGATAGGATATTGTATAAATATCAATTGTAAATCATTGGAATGATACGGAGGAAAATTACCAATTAACACACTTTACTAGAGAGAAGTTCACTGATCGCACAATCGAGTTAATGTCAATCAGAACACAACATCAATTAGAAGATCTCTTTACTAAACCACTTCCTAAAGAAAAAATGGATCCTTTACTATCTAAGATGGCTTCGAAAGACATCTTTCATTATCCATCTTAAGGGGGATATTCAACAAAGTGGTTATTAGTTGGAAGTCTTTTTGTTTTAGTTAGTTAGGCTTACTATAGCTCAATGTAATCTATATATAAATATTTGTTGTAATGAATGGAATAGATACGACAGAATATTTCTTCACTTTGAATTCTTCATTTGCAAAAGTTAATAGATTTTGATAGCTCATGCGGGATCATCCCGTGAGTGACAAATGATGTTTTTGCTTATTGTTTGGTAATATAATCTACATTTGCATATTACATTTAAAATATATCATAACTTGTGCTTCACTTGTTTCTTAACATATTCTTAATTTTCGAATTTGATTATTCTTTCTCAAGTAATTTACACATATTATTATTATAGTTATCGTTATTCCTTTCTAAACATAATTTATGTAATGGAATTAAATTAGAAGAAATGAAACTATGAATGTAAATTCGAAGCAGCTTGTTGGGTTCATGTTTAAAGAATATTTTGTTGGGCTTCTTAATGAATACTTGCTCTATAATTACCTTTGGGCTCCAAAGTGATCAATTTATTTAGCAATACGCAATTACGCATACAAAAATACAAAATTCTATAAGTCAATAGCATATAAAAATTTGAAAATTAATTATATGAAAGTTTCGTAGGTATCCGTGGATGATTTTAGATTCAAACTTTTAACAAAGTAAAAATGTCTCATTGTTTTTAAACTAATTTACATAAATGGTCTTGATCTGGTATTATATGCCTATTTGTTGTAACCTTTTTTTAGGTGACTAGATATAGGCCTCTTATAAAGCATTATAGCCGACGTGGCCAAACTTCAAAGTCGTAGTAACGGCGCAACCCCCTCCCCCATCACCCGTTAAGTGGTCTCTCGTTGCTGTAAAAACGAAAGATAACATGCTTTTTTGATTTTGAACTGTCAAAACATTAAAATAGATAAATAAACAATAATTTTTTATGACATAGTAGCTTTACCCCTCTCTATAAGATTTATTAAATCAACCACACTAAAGACGTGTGCATGTATTGCTTTTATAATAAGAAAATACAACAAATATTCCTATATCTATGGAATAGGATAAATACAAGATTATTGTAAAAAACTAAATACATAATTGTCTATTATCTAATACCCCCTCCCTCAAGCAAAGAGGTGGTGGACCAAGATAGAGCATGGCTCGAAATCTCTCAAAAAGAGGACATGGAAGACTCTTGGTAAAGATGTCGACAACCTGGAGATTGGTGGAGACATACTTGGTGTGAAGTTTACCAGAAGCAACAAGTTCTCGAACAAAGTGGTAGTCTAAATCAATGTGTCTTGCACGCTTATGAGAGACCGGATTTTGAGTCAGAAAAAGTGCACTTTTATTGTCACACAATAAAGTGGGAATGCCCGGAGGTATGGTATGAAGCTCACGCAAAAGATGTGTAATCCATACGATTTCTGCAGCAGCGTTGGCAATAGCTCTATAATCAGACTCACAGCTAGACCTAGAGATAGTTGGTTGCTTCTTAGCACTCCATGAGATCAAATTTCCACCAAGAAAAATAGAATAACCACAAGTAGACCGTCTTGTTTCAATGCATCGAGCCCAATCAGCATCCGGGTAGCGTAAGATGTGATTGGAATACGGACGTTTAAATGCGAGCCCAAAGGAAAGTGGGCCTTTAACATAGCGTAAGATACACTTGACTAACTAAAAATGATCATTAGTAGGAGCATGTAGATATTGACTTGTCTGGTTGACTGCATATGAAAGATCGGGTCTAGTGATGGTCAAATATTGAAGAGCACCCACCAAAAATCGATAGAGAGTCGGATCGGAGAAAGGCACACCTTGAGATTGAAAAATCCCATGCATAGGCAATGGAGTAGAAACAGGTTTTGAGTCAAGTAAGTCAGCCCTTGTGAGGATATATTTGGCATATTTAGCTTGACTAAGAAAGAGCCCATCAGAAGTATACAAAACTTCTAAGCCCAGAAAATTATTTAGATCACCCAAATATTTAATAGCAAATGCCTGATGAAGACAAGCAATAAAGGAGGAGATGATTGATTCATTGTTTCCTGTGAGAATCAAGTCATCAATGTAAACTAGCAAGTATAAAATACACGAATCACGAGCAAAAATAAACAAGGACGTATCTGCTCAGCTACAGACAAATCCATTTGATAGTAGAAAGGAGCTTAGATGATGAAACCAAGCCCGTGGAGCTTGTTTTAGGCCATAAAGAGCTTTGGATAATTTGCAAACATGTTTTGGGAATTTAGGATCTACAAACCCAGGTGGTTGTTCCATATAATCAGTCTCAATTAATCGTCCATGTAAAAAGGAATTTTTAACATCTAATTGGTGTAAATGCCATTTATGTAGGACGACAAGAGAGAGTACAATACGCACAGTTGAGGCTTTGACAACGAAGCTGAAGGTATGAGAGTAGTCTATTCCAGGAACTTGAATAAAACCATGTGCAACCAGACATGCTTTAAATCGTTCAATAGTACCATCAACTTTGTATTTTGTGCGATACACCCATTTAGAACCAACAACATTTGCATTGGGAGGTCTCGGGACTAAACACCAAGTATTATTTTGTTTTAAAGCATCCATCTCATTAGTCATTGCAAGCATCCTATAAGGATTTTTGGCATTTGCTTTAAAGCCTCTAGGTACATGATCAACTAACAAGGAGGCATAAAGAGTGTGCATAGCAAGGGTAGCGAAATCTAGTAGATGACGATCTTTGAAAATACCTGATTTCGAGCGTGTTATCATGGGATGTGATGAAACTGGTTCAGGTAGTGAAGGAGCGTTCTCTTCAACATCAGATGGTAAATCATCATGAAGTGATGAAGCCGAAGATGGACCTGGTTCAGGTGTAGAGATGGGCATGGATGATAAATCAGGATGGTAGAGGCTGCATGGAGTAGTGAGCTGAACTGTTGCGACAGTAGGAGAAGGGCCAACATCAGTAAGTGTGTTCGATGAAGATGAAGGCCCATCGGGAGGCGATGATGATGCAGTGACAATACGATCTTCAAAAAAAGTATGAACATCAAGTTTTGTTAAATCTTGATGAGTTATTTTGCTTGCAAAGGGAAAGAAGTTTCATCAAATCGAGCATGTCTTATGATGTAAATGTGAGAAGTCATCAAGTCAAGACATTTATACCCTCTTTATTGAGTATGATAACCAATAAAAATACATGGTATGCTTCTTGGTGCAAGTTTGTAAGTTGAATAATCCTAAAGATAGATATACTTGACAACCAAAAGTTCGATGATTACCATAATTAGGAGGTCTTGAGTAAAGCAGCTCAAAAGGTGAGCAATGGTCGAGAACTTTGGTAGGCAAATGATTTATAATGAATGTTGCAGAACTAAAGGCATCCACCCAGAAAGATGTAGGTACATGAGAATGATATAACATTGTAAGACCTGTTTCCACAATATGCTTGTGTTTGCGTTCAACTCTCCCATTTTGTTGGGGGTGTATGTGGACAAGAAAGGCGGTGAAAAGTGTCATTATCCTCAAAGTTTTGACGAACCGTGTGGGTAACGAACTTTGTACCTCCATCACTTTGAAAGACTTTAATCTTTCGAGAAAACTGTGTTTGAACTAGCTTGATAAAGGTAACAAGAACTGGGTAAAAGCCATATTTGGTCTTTAAAGCATAAAACCATGTAAAACGTGAGTAGTCATCCACAAAAACAACATAGTAAAGATAGCCACCAGAAATAACAGGAGCAGGGCCCCACAAATCACAGTGAATTAAATCAAATGGATGTAAAGATCATTTAGGATTAAGCGAAAAGGATAATCGTTGTCCCTTAGAGAGTTGGAAAGGTTTGCAAATAATTGGTTTTGGAAGCAAAGAAGTAACATATAAAAGACCCAACTTATGTAAACTAGAAATAACTTCAAAAGAAATATGTCCTAAACGAGCATGCCAAAGCTCAAAAGAGGCTTTTCTTGAAGATCCAATAGCTGCAGTCAAAGTTGTGCGTTCATTCTTGAGTATGTATAATCCATCTTCACACAGACCGTGTGCTATCACTTGTTTGGTTACCCTGTCCTGAATAGTAAAAAATGGTTGAGAAAATAAGAGATCCACCGGTTGATCCTTTGTAAGTTGGCTAATAGAAAAAAGATTTTTTGTTAAATGTGGAATGACCAAAACATAACGTAGTAACAGCTTATTAGGGAGAATGGATTGATCAATATGAGAAACAAGAAACTTATGACCATTACCAAAGGTGACATGCATATTACCCGTATTTGGAGTTGTGTGAGACACATTATTTGGTGTGGAAGTCATGTGAGAAGTAGCACCAGAATCGACATACCAGTCCGGATTTCCTTTAGTGACATGACACTAAGAGTGAAAAGACTGAGCCAGATTTGCATCAGAAGGCAAAGCATTTGAAGCATAGGTGTGTAAACTAGGACATGCAGAAGCATAATGTCCATTTGTTCAACATAACTGACAATAAGGAGGATGAAAACCACCACGCCCTCTGCCACCATTAAAGCTTCCACAACCACCACCATGTGTGAAGTTGGGATTTCGACCACTTCTAGAAGTGGTTTTACTGGCCCGAGTTTGTTGAGAGAAAAAAGATACAGGTGGTGGGGACGAACCATGAAGGGATTGTAAGAACAATTCATGAATTTCAGCATGAGAGAGAATATCTCGAAAAGAGGGAGATGGCTTGGTAGTACGAATTGCAGTAGAGAAAGTTTCATAGGAGCCACCCAATCCACAAAGAAACCAATGGATTTTATCCATATCTTCAACAAGTTGACCGATTGCAGCTAGCTTCTCCCAAATATTCTTAAACTTTTTTCCATACTCTGAAACAGAAGAAGTATGCTTAGAAAGTTGTCGTAGTAAGTCTCGCAAAGAGTGAATCCGTTCCACAGAAGATTTGTTGTAGGCAGATTCGAGAGAGTTCCAAATAGAGTGAGTTGTGGTAAGGCCAAGAATTTCAGCAGTAGCCTCCTCTGTGAGAGAGGAATTAAGAAGGATGACAAATCGTTGATCAAGTTCGTTCCAAGTAACAAATGCAGGGTTTGTAGCTTGTTTTCCTTCAACAGTGATGGTTTATGAGGGAGAAGGAGTACCATCAATGTGGCTGGTTAGCTTCTGATAAGAAAAAAGAGGTAATATTTGGTTCTTCTACAGAACATAATTGGTAAAGGAAAGTTTAATGGGTATCATGTGGAGGAGGGTATTCATGGAAAAAGATCCATCATCAGAAGTGGACACTACTAGAAAAATAGCCTTTTACGACGCGCAATCAATGAAACGCACTAATACAGGACACACATTTGTACGTGCCCTAAAATTTGATGTCAGTTTTCCAAAATATGAAGAATAGAGAACACATTTTTTTCTTGCCCTAAAATTAGTGTCTAATAAAAAAACACGGAGGGCACCTTAAATAAAATGTGCATCGTCTCACCATGTCACTTTATAAAGTTTAATGAAACGCGCGTTTCATCCGAGGGGGAAATGAAATCCAAAAATTAAAAAGCCCGCTTGGTTTCCACCAGCTGAAAACCCTAGCTCATCCCCGCTGAAAACCCCCTTTCTTTCTTTCTTTCTTTCTTTCTTCTCTCTTGATTCTCAAACCTCCATTCACCTTCCGCCATCTGCTGCTTATTCGACCCTTCCTAGTGTCTCCCACCGTCGTCGACTTCCGATGAAAGACGACCGTTCTCGGTGCTCTGCCTCTACAACGATCGACAATCTCACCTGATCACCTTGCCTCACCTTGTCGGCTACATCACCTTGCCAACAACCTTACCTTGTCGGCAACCTCAGGTCTAGTGATCTCATGCTCGCTTCCCCTTATAGGAGACCTAAGCCCGTTACATTGATCCATCCTCCCAAACTTTGGAAGAACTAGCACTTTTCTCTGGACTACACAAAATCTTCTTAAAAATCAGACCAGAAAATCCAACAAATCGATTTCAAGTACCGCGCTTCATAGATGTGTCTACTTCTCAGCTTCTAGGGCTCGAATCCATATTTCCCCATGTCAACACTCCATCATCTGTTTACTTAGCTTACTAAAATCATCAATCTCGTAGATTTCAGTTACAAACACCCTTCAATATGACGTCTTCAATCGATTTGGTAAAGGGTAGGCTTTTAAATGGATCGAATGAGTTCAATCATTGATGGAGGTTATTCATGTCATCTACAGGTAAGCAATCCCTTGATCTGACCTAATTGTTTTAAGATTCATATTTTTTTTCAATTGCGATCGTATTTGAAATGATCAAATAGCCTTCAATATAATTGTATTTGGAGGTCGATCACATTTAGTTACAATTGTGATTCATATCCTATTTTTTTTATAGTTAAGTAGTAATTGGTCAAATATGGGGACTTATTCAGAGTTAAATTGGCAGAAATCACAATGACACATTGTTTAACCTCTGTGATTTTTGGATTCTTATCGTGCTAAAAAGGGAGATATACGAATTAGGGCTAGTTTAATATGTACGATATAATTATGAGAATCCGGTAAAAACATTTGTTTGATTTTGCACATATTTATGTAAAATGTTTAACTATTAGTCATAAAGATCATACACCCTGCAACATCTGGCGTTTAAATTTCTTGTTTATTGATTTGGTTGTCAATAATTTAAATTTGTTCTCACATGTTTTCACAAAGGTGCTATAAAAGATGAATCTGAAGATAATGGAAACCTTTCTGATGGGGGTGTTGAATCGAACCAGGTAATTTCAAAGTTCTTCTTTTGTATCATGGAACCCTAGCTTTATGGCCACAGTTAATGAGCCTAAATGTGTGTGTATATATATATATATATATATATGTCTAAGTATTATCCACTTTTATTATACCAGATTGAAGGCAATTCATCTGGAAAGAGTGTATGCAACTGGTATTACTTTTGATCGAATGTGCCATGTTTCGTATTAACTGAAAAAAATGATTATCATATCATCATTTCTATGTATTAATCATTGATTGCTCTAGGTGGGATTCCTAAGGGCATTTCAAGCCAAACTTTGATAAGGGAAATGAACCTTTTGTTGTCACAATGCAACCTCCAAACGTGACTGGTTCATTGCACATGAGACATGCTATGTTTGTAACTCTTGAGGTTTGGTAAATGTTTACTAACAACATAGATTCACATAAAAACTTTGTAAAATTCATCATTTTTTCTTTATTCAATGTGTAAATAAACAAACCATTCATATTTTCAATTGTGTTCCAGGTATTATGATCAGATACAACAGGATGAAGGGCAGACCTACACTGTAGCTCCCTGGAACTGATCATGCTGGCATTGCAACTCAGGTTTGAGCTTTTCCACAAATGGATTTCTGATTATTGTATTAGTCTACTTAGTTAATATATTATATATCTAACAGATATTGTTTTCAGTTGGTTGTTGAAAGAATGTTGGCATCTGAATGAATTAAGATGGTTGAATCAGGTAGATAAGACTTCAGATAAGGCGACTTGGTGCTTCTTGTGATTGGACCAAAGAACATTTCACACTTGATGAACAACTAAGTCTTAAGATGATATTCTATCACATTTTAAACTTAATAATCTCAGAAACTATGTTTAAATAGTTAATTATAAATGTTCATAAAAATTCATGATGTAGGAGCTTGAGTCAGTGGAAGGACAAGATCAGGTGATAGAGATGTATATGAATGAGGAAGCCAGTGAACTTAAGAAAGAAATAGAAGAACTAGAGCATTTATTGCAGGATGAAGAGAAATGTAGAGCTGCAATCGCGAAGCTGAACCCCAACAATAACAGGAGCCACGAAAGAATATTGGAAATTAGTAATAGGGTTATGAACACTAGTAGGAGGGCAGGCAGTTTGTGCTTGGTAAGAGTTCTGTCCACTTTATGGATCCATTTCTTGACCATGAGTTTGATTGGGGTGAACCATTGAGGGTTGATAAGTACGGGAAGTATCGTAATAGAATGAGCACAAAGGACGTGAAGGTCAAATTCACAATCAGAACATGAATAGGATAACCCATTTCCGACGAGTTTACAGGTATCACAGTAAAAGGAGATGGACCGATTGTGTTAGTTTTAGCTCCAACTTGTGAACTTGCTGTTCAAATACAACAAGAAGCAACTAAATTTGGCACAACTTCAAAGATTAAGAATACTTGCATTTATGGTGGGGTTCCAAAGGTTCCTTAAGTTCGTGATTTACAAAAAGGAAGGTGGTGATAAGCTCAAAGATGAATTTACTACTATGGATCGGGTATATCCTTATGGTTCTTCAACGTATTCAACATTTTCCAGCATTATATCTATCTATCTATCTTTGTTATGCCTAAAGCACATGTTTCATCATCATTTTTTAAAAATATTTTCTTTCAGGTGTTCATATTATCATTGCTACACCTGGAAGATTGATTGATATGTTGGAGTCTCATCATACAAACTTGAGGAGGGTGACTTACCTTGTGTTGGATGAGGCATATAGGATGCTTGACATGGGTTTTGAACCTCAAATGAAAAAAATTGTTTCACAGGTTTGTGAATTGTGATTAGTAGTTTTTAACCTGCCTTTTATAATAAGAGAAAACTAAAATATATATTTTCAATTTTTCTTATCTTATGGGTTTTTGTATATACATAGATGCAACCAGATTGTTAAACCTTTTATTGGAGTGCTACATGGCCAAAGGAAGTCGAACAACTTGCAAGACAGTTCTTTACAACCCATACAAAGTAACTACTTTTTTTCTATTTTCACCATGTGTTCATATTTAATCCTTTTTTTAGACATTTGAAATTTGGACAAGTGGTGATTAGTTCACAAGACTTAAAAGCTAACCATTCGATTCAGCAACATGTGGATATTGTTACTCAGAATCAAAAGTACAACAAGTAAGCAGGCCGTTTTTATAGATGATTTTTTATTTTCAACTTTTTAGAAGCTTTAAAATAATAAAATTTGATATTTTTTTTCAGATTGGTGAAACTGTTGGATGACATCATGGATGGGAGTAGAACTCTAATTTTTATGGACATGAAGAAAGGGTGTGACCAAATCACCCGCCAGCTCAGAATGGACGGGTGGCCCGCATATCAATCCATGGAGATAAAAGTCAAGCAAAAAGAGATTAGGTTTTATCCGAATTCAAAGCTAGTAAAACTCCAATAATGATAGCTACAGATGTGAAGGATGTGAAATATGTGATAAATTATGATTTCCCGGGTTCCTTCGAAGATTATGTTCATAGGATTGGGAGAACAGGAAGAGTCAGGGCTAAAGGGACAGCATACACTTTCTTTACAGCAACAAATGCTCGGTTTGCTAAGGAACTTATTGCCATACTTCAGGAGGCCGGTCAGAAAGTCAACCCTGATTTAGCGGCAATAGGGCGAGGTGCACCTCCTCCACCCTCAGGTTCGTTTGGCCAGGTTTGATTTTTCCAAAAAATTGATAGATTTGCCCTTTGGTTTTGTTATTGAAGCTTTGATGTTTGATTTATATAGGTCATGGGGGTTTTCGTGACAGATTAGAAGGGTGTGACAGATGTATTGTAGGATAAGTTGGATAAGGAACTAAAGTTTACAGGTATCAAAGTCCTTGGATGCTTTTTTTTAAAGATTTTTAATTTTTTTAAGAATTTAGAATTTGTTTCCTTCCTTTGAACTTTCTTCTGCAGCTTATTCCATGTGGCGGTGGACAATACTGAGACAACTTGTAATGTTGATGATAGCCAAAGCTGAACCCCAACACAGTGAGGAACATTTCCTTTTTCAATAATTGAATTGGTATAAAATATAAATATAAATTATATTTATGTACAGAATGTATATCGAATAGGTACTTTGATGGAACTTGTTCGTGTTCTTGCTCTATCATTTTCAAATGATGGAAAATGTGTTAAGGTATGCTTATCATGGTTCTGATGGAATTGAAATCGGAGATTCCATTCCATGGCATGTTTGATTGGCAAATGGATGGAATTAAATTATATCAAATTCCATGTTTGATGGGATTCACCATTCAATTCTATTCTTCCTTTTTTGTTAAATTCCATTCCATTTCCTGCCAATTAAAGGCATGACAGATTATGATTATTCCAATTCTAACTACTAAACTATAAATGTCAAATTCAGTTATTGTATATACAACAAAAAATATTCGAATATAAATAAAAGTTTAAAATTTATTTAGGTTTTTGTTCAAGGATCCATGGGAGAAGGAGCACTTGCAGGAATGCCATTACAGCTAGCTTGCAGGAACAAGAAAGATTTTGGAGTACATGGACTAGGGTAATGATGGAGCCATGGGGACCTTTATAAACATTGGTGCTATAGGTACTCTTTTGCAAAATTAATAATGTTAGATTTCTTTATTGTATTGCATTTTAGATCCCAAATTGGTATGGCATTTTGGATCCCCTTCAAAGGTGTCTCAAGGTAACATAACATATCTATTTATTGTTGGAGTCTTTATATATTAAGTACATGCAATCAGAATATCGACACCTTTATATGTAGTGTGTATTTAAATAGTGATTTTAATGATCTTGTAGGGCCTAGATGCATTCACTGCAGCTATTGTTGTGATTATTTCCTTCTCTTTCATTCCTGCTTCATTAGTTGTTGCTATTATGAAGGTAGGCCACTCTCCGGTTGTATTTTCCACATAATTGACAAGGAGATGTTGTATCTATTCAGACTAAGCTTAGAGCAATGGTTGCAAGAGATGAGTTCAAAAGAAGAAGAAACAAGGCTACAACTATAGTTGAGGTACTATGGATGAATTATGTTTGTAAGGTATTTAAGAAAATGATTAGAAACAAGGGTGAATTTGTACAGATTAGTTAGCAAAGGGGCAATGGATTGTGTTTTTTGTATCTAATTCATTTGTAAATTTTTGTTACAATTTCTATTGATTTGTTTTATCTTTCCATGGAATGATTATTTGTATGACATTAAATTTATGCATTGGATTCTATTTTTTGTATATGATATTTTATTTTCTATTATGAAACATTAAATACAAATTTAATTTGAAAATAAGTAAATCTATAAAGAATATTTTTTTTAAATATTTAAAATTATGATACACAAAAATGTGTGTCATCTTCATTTATGACATGGCCTTTCTTGACAGGGGCTTTCTTGATACACATTGCGTGTCATTAACACGTGCGTCGTAAGGTTACGATACGCGAATGCGTGTCATCTTCCTTTATGACAGGGCCTTCCTTGATACGCATTGCGTGTCGTAAACGTGCGTCGTAAATGCGCGTCGTCTATAGACGACGCGCAAAAGCGTATCGTCTCTCTTTATGATAGGGCCTTCCTTGACGCGCATTTGCGCGTCGTCTGAGCCGTTTACGACGCGCAATGAGTGTCGTAAAAGGCTGTTTTTCTAGTAGTGGTACGGAGCCATGAGAAGGAGCCATGATCGGATTAGGGTTTAGAAAAGAAAAGGGAGTGAAGATGAGGAGAAGGCTGATACGATATAAGATTTATTAAATCAACCACACAAAGGACGTGTGACATGTATTGCTTTTATAATAAGAGAATACAACAAATATTCCTATATCTATGGAATAGGATAAATACAAGATTATTGTAAACAACTACATACATAATTGTCTATTATCTAATACTCTCTCTCTCTCTCAATGTGTGTGTGTGTGTGTATATATATATATACACAAACACACATAACATTTTTACTACACCATTCTTATCTTTCTCTCAATATATTCTAAAATCAATTCATTTTTCAACTAGGGAGAAAGACTCAAGCACCCCTCCAACAAACACAAACATAACCACTTCGATGGGGTTTGTGCACTAAGAGAGTTAGATGAACCTCCTCAACATTCAAAACACAACAGAAATATCATTTCAAGAAATCTATTTTAATTTCACCTCACCCTCCAATGCAATTCCCTACATTGGCCTACATGCAACAAAACTGAAACCTACAAAAAAAAAATTAAAATATGTTTGCTTCCATGCCACAAACAACCATCATCCACACAATCATCGCAAGATAGGGTTGCTGAAATGCAACTAGGAGGTAGTAGGAGAGGAGGAGGGAAAAGGAAAAAGAAAGGGAAAACGATTGTGCAAACTGAAGAACCTCTACTATGGTGGACACCTGAGGGGGAGTATTGCTTGAGTGTATGTGTAACATCCCAAAAATCAAGTAGAATTTTTGTTTTTCAAAACCAAACCAAAAACCATAAATGTTTACAAAACTTAGTTTCCAAAATTCAACATAAAAATCAGAGTATCCCAAAATCAAATCTCATAAAATCCGAAGGATGTGCACGATAAATTTTTCACCTTGCCTTGATCATATAAAGTACCTGAAACATAACACTTCAACTGTAAGCCAAATCTTAGTGAGTTCCCCCAAAATATCACACAAAACCAAACAAATACACATATTCCATGTTGGGTACGCAGTCTCCCGAATGGATTATCCTGGACCACAATCGCCCGATTAGATTGCCTTTCTAGCCCACAATCTCCCGATTGGATTGCAACACTAGCCCACAATCTCCCGACTGGATTGCCACTCTGGCCCACAATCTCCTGATTAGATTGTCACTGGCCTACAATCTCCAGATTCGTTTGTTAGGGTTTGTTGGCTGACAACACAAAGCGGTACAACCTCAACCCAGCTATACTAGGTCGACATATGTAGCAGATAAACATACAGCTAGTAAGTACAAGTAATCATACAAATCTACCAATCTGACATATAATCTACATGGCACATCATCCTATATGCCAGGATACATAACACAAAATAGTGGGATGGCATTGGTTCCTTCGGCCCCCGAGTACAATGAGAAGAAACTCACCTCACAGTTTGAAATGTAGTTGAACAGATCACAGCTCCAACCGCTAACTCTATCGGTCAACTATACAACAAGCATGACCTTAACTCAATCTACCACCCAAAATGCCACTAAGTCAAACTTGGTCAAATTCCTCGTCAGGGTCAAAAGTCAAAAAGTCAAAAAGTGAAAGAAGGTCAACATTAACCGAGTACGCCTCATGTACTCAATCACTACGTTGGGCGTAGTCGTGTTCCATGCAACTATCAGGGTATCTGCCTATTATGCCCAATGTACCACTTGGTATGCCCTTTATCTTTCGTTTGAGTCCTTACATCCTCATTAAGTGCTTATTCCATACAAACCTCATATCCACAACTCAGATATAGATCCAAAGCATCATTATAAGTTATAAATTTCCACATTTATGACTTTCCACGGATAGAAGGAGTCCATACACCAAAACCCTAACTTAATACACAAACCAAAGTATCATAACTCTAGCACAGAGGGAATATAAGAACCAAGATCACATTTTTATGGCTCCTAGCACCTAGAAACATCTGAAAGGATAACTCATTTGGATTAGAGTAAGCCATACTTATGGATAACAATATTATGGTACAAAAAAGCTCATAAAACACAAAACTAGTTAGATCTAGCAAATGCATCATTAAGGTTCAAGCTTTATAGCTCCTGGAGTTCAGAAAAGCAATGTGGGCTCTAGATCTACAAGCTTGATCTTCAAAGAAGTTTGGACTTCTTTTTCATCCAAAATCAGCCAAAACACATAAAAAAAGGCTTAATATTTTCTCTAGGGGCTAGGGTTTAAATTTGGAGGCTCAAGAGGATGGAGGATGATCTTAGGGAGGACCCCAAGGGGTTAGAATACTTAAATAGGGCTCAAAACCATGAAAATAGTGTTTTTACATTGCGATGATACTCCCAACGTGCCTTAAGTTATGCCCAGCGTAACACCCTAAAAACACGACTCAGTCAGCCTAGTACGCCCAATGTACTCCTAGAGTACGCCCAGTGTACTGCCAGACTCTCTTTTTCTAGATTAATTTCAAACATTCATAACTTCTTCGTTCCAAATGCGTTTTCGATGATCTATATATCCACGGAATGGTATCGACGAGCACTGCAATTATATCTTGATACCGATGACTAAAAACATCTTAAATTAAAATCCCTAATTTATTCAAGAAGCCCAAAACATAACCCTTCCCATTTTACCCCTCGACTTCCATTGAACAATAAGAGGTTTAAATCACTTATCCAACAACATACCCCTCCATTAAAGTCTAAAATACATTCCATTAAAGCCCACGGCCTCCGTTAACCTGTTAATTGTTGACAGTACTAAACTAAGAACTTATCAAAAAAGGATGTTACAATTCTCCCCCACTTAAACTGAATTTTGTTCTCGAAATCTGTCTTGGTTAAGATCCCTAAATCAACGTCAACTGTTTCCGTAAGCTCTCTCTAAGCATATCGACACCAAGGCATGTTATAAAGAAACTTGAGAGGTCACTTGGGAACCCATAGGTTGTAACTAACAACCAAATAACTAGAAAATGTCTGACCATAAACTTTCCCTCTCTCCTTAACTCTATGACCCCACTTCTAGAGGGAAGCACTCGAACCAGGAACTCTCAAAACTACCACTACAAACCAAATATGATAATATATATTCCCCGAAACTAGGTACCAAGCCTCAGTCATACCTACTCCAGTCTATTAACAAGGAACACAACCCAACCAAGCATAAAGAATACTCAAAACATCCTGATTGTGAATTCACCAAATTCCAAATTTTAGAAATTATGCCCGAAAACCTTATATACACTTTTGACTCCTAGACAAACTATCACCTACCTACTACTCCTATGAATATAAAGATGTTCAATCCAAGAATCTCACATTGTATCCAAATCCCTCATTCGATTAGGTGTATCTCCACCTGACAAAACACTTGATACTATTCCAACGAACTTCATGACTTGAGGTTTTAGAACAGATACTCGACATTCGTAACCAAGCTTCAAATAGGTGGCCCGCAAGCAAACGAGGTTCATAATGAAAATGTTCAGCAAGAGACTTCTGATGCACAAATAATAATACTCCCACAAACTCTTACTTTCCACATGATCCAAACAGGTTGGTCACCCGACTCCCAATCAATGCACTATCACTTGAAAATGCCAATAAGACTAACAATCTGAGACTTAAGAGCCTCAATCAATTGAATATCGGGTCTCTCCAATATGATTCATTCCGCCACTAGTTCACGATACATCGTGACACCATCCAAACATCAAGATGAGAAGCTCACGGTTCCTCACAGTTCTTTCTAATTCTTGATCCTAGCCATGAAGTTTCTCGATCTGCTTCCAGGGAGTCTAAAGACATAAGGACATCATCCTATCGATCTAAAAGAATCTAAAAGTAACACCCATGATTTCATACCAAGTACACCCAAAAAAAAAATCACTTAACATTTAAAAGTTGACAATCGTTTTGGTGTACATTAGTACTCTAGAATACAAATAGTTATCACAAGGATCATATCGGCCTAAAGTACATGTTCGAGCCAGGCGTCACAATTATAAACATGCAAAACAAATCATCATAACAACATAAGCCTCATGGCTTAGGGAATAACAGCTACTAAAACATAATTAGATATATCATATAAATCATATTATAACTTAGTTCTCACTTAGTTAACAATTAATTTATGTAATTAAGGGTATTATCATAACCATCCTCTCCGTGATAATCAAATTCTTTTTCAGAATCTACTCCTAAATTAACAATCTATCTTTATGTCATTATTCTATTCTTCAATCGTTATCATTTCCCTAATCAATGATCTCTCCATTTCCTTCTCTCTCAATCACGTTCTCTCTTTCTCTCTTTCTTTCTTTCTTTCTTTCTTTCTCTCTCTCTCTCTCTCTCTCTCTCTCTCTCTCTCTCTCTCCGTCTCATGATCTATCTCTCAATTTACAATTTATCTGTCAATGTTCCTCACTATCATAATGTATTTTTGTAAATATTAATAATTTTATCTATTAAGATCTATCTCTTTCAATAGGAATTAATATAGTTATCATAATCTATCACTTGTTCATGAATAATCGATCTATCATGATCTATCTGTTAATCATAATTAATCTGTCATTTATAATGTATTTCTCGATAATGATTTAGATGATAATAATAAATAATTTCCTAAAAATAATCCATTATCTAAATTTCTATATAAACCATACATTTCATATCACATATATCATAAATATCACAAATCAAATACAACAATTACTCAGACATGATCTATCTTTAATATGATTCATCTTTCTATCAAGACCAATCTTTCAATTAGATATCCATCTCTCCTGGTAATCAATCTTTCTAATATTAATACATTACTCATTAATAATTAATATTTTTATATCATATAAAATATATCACAAATAAAAACTCAACGAATGTCAGAGTAGTGTTACTCACCTGGTTAGTCAATAGATTTATTCTACTTATCTGTTCAATCCTTCGCTTCTTATCATCTCAGCATGTGGTAGCACCTAATCATTAAATAAGGAGTTTCTCAAAACTTGTCATAACTCACTACTAGCTACCCTCAGTGACCTCTTGTCACCAAACTAATTGTCAATTCCCAAAAATTAAGACCAAAATTTTTATTTCTCAAAAACCACCAACCAAACATGTTCATAAAAACATAAAGGAAAATTAGATTGAGTAAATCAATCATCTCAATACATGAGAGTCATATTAAGCGGAAATCATGGTGTGTGCGATACGATCAACCCTACTCTTGCCTTTCGCTCCCTAAGTATCCGAAACATAAACTAAAAACCGTAAGCACGAAGCTTAGTGAGTTCCCAAAATTTTTGCATACCATACATATCTGCTATCTCAAAGTTATGATAGTTCTATTTCACCCCCAAATCTATTTCACCCCGAGTCTTTTTCAACTCATGTGTCGGCTAAAAGCCGTACCGGGTCTATTTCACCCTCGAGTTTATTTCAACTCATCTGCCAGCATAAGGTTGTATCGGGTCTATTTCACCCTACATATACATAGCAAACACTCACACATGCATATAACACATACAACATGAGTCACAAAGACTACAATCACATAACATATCCTAGTGTCCTATAGTATAGTAGGAAAACTCACCTCGATCTGCTAAAAGTCAAACAAATGATCAGGCTATTGAATCGGAAAATTCTCACACTAGTCAATCAAATAAAGACCCCAATTAATAATCAGGCCAAAAACCATAACTAGAAATCTAGTTTACTTTTCCAATACCCAAGGTGAAATACCATTTTACCCTTTCCTTACTTGGCCTAAAACCAAGGCACAACCTAATGGCTCCAAAAGCCCAATACGACCCATAATCCTAAATGACAACCAAAGCCAATTATGAGCCCAAATCTAGGAAGGCCCAAAGACTAATAATGTCCCAAAGTCGTAAATACTAGTGGTCCAACAAGGCCCAAAATCCTAATAGTTAAAATATGCCCAAAACGCAAAATTCAACAAAAGTCAACGACTGCTGAGTACGGCCGGCGTACTTAGACTGACGCCCTACATACTCCCTCCTTGTCCAATACGCGCAACGTATGAGCTGGGTACGTCCAACATACTCCCCAAAAGTCTAAACAATCCATTAAATGGTTAATTAGTTAATCCACTAAGCCAAATTCTCATATCAAATCCTAAATTATGTCATAAAATGTAAAGTTGGCATCTTTACACCTTTTCATGACTTAATGGGACCCGATACCCAAAAGAACCCATAATACTAACCCTAACTCATGCATGGTCCAAGATAACTCATCAATATTGCATTTTTATGACTAAAGGACTTCAAAAATGTTGATCTACCATCATTAGCTTCTGGAGTAGCTCATACTCTCAAGCATGGATTAAAGGGCAATAAGAAGCATATAAATAAGCCCTAACTAGATCTTATCAAAAGAACCATCAAGTTACGAGCTTTATACCTCAAATAGCTTTCCAAGTAAATGATTATTCTAAATCCACAAGCTCTAGCCACACAAATGCAACTTCCAATAGTCCATCTTCCTTCAAAATCACCAAAAACACATTCAAGGTTCATTTCCATGCTCAAAACACTCACAAGGCAATTAGTTTTTGTTCTTAGGGTTTGGGGAGGTGGAGGCTGGTAACAAGTACGTCTATGAGAAACTTAAGGTGATTAAATAGGGCATAAACCCTAAAAATTAGGATTTCCACAGAAGAACGTATGCCCAACATACTCCCACATACACCCAACGTACGTGGGTGCCTCCGTGATCATGCTATCGAGGCAATATGCCCAACGTACACCTAGAGTACACCCAATGTACTCGACTAGGGACCATATTGCAAGGATTTTTAAATGAAGGGTTAAAAGGAAAAATACCGAAAATACAAATGTTACACTAATTAATGATCACAATATTAACATAATAGGATTAACATGTAAACCATTAGTTAAATCTCTCATAATGGGCATTTCACAAATATTAGGGTTTATAACCCATAAAGTCTCAACTAAATATTTAATCGTAATACTTACTCACTAATCTTACTAATGGGTTCGTAACATAAACATATCATGAATACTCGTAGCCCATATTCTGGTCAAATATATATTTATATATATATAAAATATCGAAATTGTAAATTAACGGGGTTTAAGATACCTTAACATATCTCGTACTGGGCCCCATATAACCAATATACTAGTATAACATCTCTATTATAATCTCCCGATCATTATCCTCGATAATTTACCAAAAACTCTCCAAATGATACAAAACACTCATTTTTATACACTGGGCATTTCCACGTCGTGGCCAATGTGACATGTCATGGCCTTCATGTTTTGCCATGTATCACACTCTTCAGCCCTGTGTCACAATTGACTCATCGGGGTCACATCGTGGCCTTCAACGCCACGTCGTAGGGGAATTAATTGCCATGTGTCACTCTCCAGTTGACACGTATCTTAGTGAATCATACTCATTGCCCCTTCGTGGCCTTTTACGCCATATCGTGGGAATCAAAAGTGTGACAACCCAATATTTCGGTTCAATGTAATGACTTGAAAACTCAAGTATTATAACCACTTTTGAAAATAATGAAATTAACTTTGAAAAGAAAATGTACAAAAAGTCTCTATTTTGGTTACCTACTATGTTAGATATCGTTAAACCGTGAGCGTACATAAAAAGAACGTCCAAATCTAACTTCGTATGAGAAAGTTATGATTTTTCCAAGTTCGGTATAGCGGTAGACAGCCAAAAACTCGAAACAGAAATCGAACGGCTTTTGGTCGGAATGACCTAAATGAGAATCGAAAGTCTCAATAGTGGTATTTCAACGGTAAAAAGTCTGGCAAAAACAGACATCGAACAAAGAAGTTATGAATTTCTAACAAACTTTTCTTACCCCGACCTTTTAAAAATAAATATTAAAAATAATTTCAGAATTTAACAACGGAGTCTAAAAGAAAGTTGTAGAGCATAGTCTCACCTACGTGTGGATATAAAGAACGTTGAAAACGGAGTCGTATGAAGAAGATATGAATTTTTGAAGTTTATTAAATAATAAAAATATAAAATTTAATTAAAATTCGGTATTATCCGAAGGGGGAGTCACCGGCCCAATCCAGGTTCGGATCGTCCACGTCGCCCCCTATGCAAAGCTACGCCCCATCCCATCCGAGCTCCGAGGCAGTCGAGGATGCGGTCACGCATGACGCAGGAGTACGCCCAGCGTACTCGCGTACGGCCAACTTACCGAGGCGGTTCCCAGCCCCTATAAAAGGGATGCGAGGGTTCCGGGGAATTTACAACTTTTGTCTCATCTTTCTTGCGTTTTTTCCTCGTTTTCCATGCACGTGCTATCCCGAAGCCCCGGTGTCCATACTCAAGTCCCAAAGGTCATTTGCGCTCCTGAGATTCCTGAGAATCCTGAGAAAATCCGCTTTCTCGAGTCAAAGTTCTGCTCGGTTTTCATCTCGCTTTCTTCGATCCTTCAAGTGAGTTCATACTAAACTACATTTTCAAATGTTTCATAAATGTTTTTTATACAATATTAAGAGGGGGGGGGGGAATGCAAGTAAAGCACGCGGTTATTATCGTATGTAACCTAACGATTCACTATATAAACTTTTTATCTAAGTAATCATATGTGACTCATAAACTACTACACGAGTGTTCTCGTAGGAAATAAATATATTCAATAATACCTTATTTTATGGAAATAAAACGTGTTTATATATATATATATATATATATATATATATATATATATATATATATATATATATATATATATATATATATATATATATATACACACACGAATCAAATGCTCCATTTTACATTAGGTATATGTGAACAGATAAGTCACTTTACGTGTTATACTTTACATAAGGAGTTAGCATTTCACTAGGGTTTACTATATAAACGAAACACACTTTGAAAAAACTATAATAGGTATAGTTTACGAGGAAATCATGAACATTTATATACTAGGTACACTACATCAAAGAAGATATTTTTTATATACAAGGACAAATGGACATTTTCATACGTAAATATGTTTATACTAAATTTTGTGAGACATTTCACGTACTTTTAAGTATGCATTTGAAGTCCTGTATTATATACCATAATCCCTTGTAGGGGGAGCGTGATACTTGTGTATAGATCTATACGGGATTGAAAATCCTACACCTAAGTTGTTAGCTACAGCTAGGCCGGCAGGCCTGGAGTGACAAACGTCATAACTCTCCAACGCTTGAAGAACGTTGATATAGGCATCCTGGTCAAATAGAATGGTTTTAAGACTCACATGGACTATTAAAAACACATTGATTTACAAGATTTTTCAAATGCCTTAACGATTTACACATAAAACTACTATTTTAGGCATGAAAAGCATTATTGCATTACAGTTTTGGAACAAATCAAAGAATCATCTACTATGTAGAAACTATGGGATTTTCTAGAAACATTTAACGTAAACAAAACATTTTCATTATTCTTCATATAAACATTAGCACTAAATACTTATGAACTCACCAGCTTAAATGCTGATCTACTCTTTCAAAACCCCTTGTATTTCTCAGGGATTCAGTAATACAGGTAAACTGCAGCTTTTGAAGAAGGGACGCTGAGGCGTTGGTTTAAATTTGTTTTAAACATCATGTTGTAATTTATTTTGAAACAAGTATCTTTCAACAATGTAAACATTCAAATTATATATGTGATGGTTGTATTGGTTTCTTTACTATGTATTCAATTGTTACGATACTACATGAAGTCATCCATCCTCGAACGATTCCGCCGTTCTGGTTTGGGGGTGTGACAAATTGGTATCAGATCATTGTTTATAGTGAACTAAGTATATCGAACCACATAAGATATACAAACTATAAATGCTTAGGGACTCAAAGTCTCTGACAAAACATTTTTACACCTAAAACCTCGTTTCATTTAAATAGATTATTTTGGGTCGTGAAAGTACAAAATACATGCATACAACAATATATTTTCATGGTTAGAACTATACAAGAAGTATTAAGAAGAGTTGGACACTACGATTAGTTCTCGATATATGTAATCGAATTTGGGACGAATATAGCCTGATCAACTATATTTATCCGAGATTGGACTAACGTATGTCGAGGAATTGTGGTAGTGAGCAACAAGTCAAAACTTACCAAAATAGACACTAGTATCAAACATACAAATTTAAATACTATAGGAGTATTTGGTGCATACAATAGTCTAATCGACATGTTTAGTGTTACATGCTTTCAAATTTTGTTCAATTCTTATAACCCTATTCTTGTACAGTCAAATGGCTGGATTCCACCCACCAGGGGACCCCTACTACCCGAACCAAGGCAATAGAGGATGGGTAGAGGAGGATCTCGAAGAGGATGAAGAACCTATCGAGTTGGATGAAGGGGATGACTCTGGTACGGACTCAGAACCAGAAGAAGTTGACCCTCCAGCCATTAGGAGGAACTTCCAGGGACCGACTCCCGTTTGGGGAAGTCACCTCCACCAATGGAGCCAACAACAAGGGATACGTTCTCCCTACGGTATGTGTTAGAACTTCTACGACATCAGGGAAGGAGGTACAGCCGACCGAGCACTCCCGGTCATGGTGGGAAAACTGACCAACCAATCCTATCAATCGGGGGTCCAAGCAAATCGACTTCACGAAGTCAAAGTGGAAGTACAAGTTCACACTTCCGACATCCGTCTGTTGGATAGGTTGCAGGATGACACCCACCTCCGCACCAATGCATTCCAAGCACAAATGATTGCAGCCCTCGCAGAGATAAGGGAACAGCAAGACGCCTTCGATAGGTGTCTTATGGAAGCAAAGCAATCAGACGCGGAGTCAATCTCCAAGCGCAACCTACGCCGCAAGTAGTGCTTGCTAACACCCAAAATTTTGTTATAGATTAGAAACTCGGCTAAAAGTCTTACTTTCTTTAACTTCTGTATCGGAGATCCTTAGAAGGTTCAAAAATTTTCCTAACCCCAAATGTAACTTGGCATGTATTTAATATATATGATGAAATTATGTTGTGTATAAATTCTTTGACTACCACTCAGATTCATAAGTTATCTAAAACTGTGCAAACTTTTATTATGAGTCACACTCTAAACCATGGGTAGTTTAGTCGAATTTATAAATTGATAAAAATGACAAATTTATTAACACACTAAAAACTTATGTTCTTCATTCTATTTCTTTATCAGCACAATGTCACCCTGTAGATCTACACGCTGTGTCAACAACGCACCACCTCCACCATCACCCCCTCCCGCATTGGAAAATGTCGCATTAATAGCTGCGGTAATAGCTGCAGTAACAGCGGCAATGGTTCAAATAAGCAACAATGGTTCTGGTGGGGGAGTAAACAGTTCTACAAATGACCAACGTCAAGGTCGCCCAGGGGATTGTACATACAAAGATTTCATGAATAGCAAACCCATTACTTTTAATGGGGCCAGAGGAAAAATGGCTATATCCCAGTGGATAGAGAAAACTAAAGCGGTTTTTGAAATACGTTCTTGTTCGGAAGGGAACAAAGTGAAGTTCGCTGCCTGTACTTTCTCTAAAAGAGCTCTGACGTGGTGGAATGACCATGTCAAGTCACTAACGCTAGTAGTTGCTAACTCTATGGGCTAGGAGAACCTAAAACAAATCTTACTGCAAGAGTACTGTCCGCGGGGCGATTTGCAAAAGCTTAAACAGGAACTGTGGGGTGTTGCCATGATAGGCTCAAATATCGCGACCTATACCAACAGGTTTAGTGATTTGGCAATCCTTTGCCTAGGAATAGTTGCTTTAGAGAGCAAGACGATCGAAAGATACATCTGGGGACTGTCACCCCAGATTCGAGGGAGTGTTCTATCTTCTAAGCCAATCACCTTCGATAGCGCCAAACAGTTGGCACAAGCCATCGTAGACCATGGGGTCTGCCAAAACTTCGCTACTACTGCACCGGAGCAACACAGAGGAATCAACAACAACAACGACAATACCAACAACAACAACAACAAGAGGTTCTGGAACAAAAGGAAGGGTCAACCTTCACAGGAACCTTCCAAGAAACAACAGATCGTGGCAGTCCATGCCGTTACTGCCCCCACTGCTGCACCAATTACCACTACACCAACAAATCCATATGCAGGAAACCTTTCGAAATGCAGCAAATGCAATTTTCATCACAACGGAAATTGTCGGGAGATGCATTGCAACAACTGCAACAAGAAGGGGCACACTACCTGTTTCTGTAGAGCATAAACACAACCGATCACCCAAGTCCAAGGAGCTGGAGTAGGATAGGCATGTTATGGATGCACTGAGGCTGGACACTACAAAAGAGACTGCCCTAAGGCAAGGAATGCTGGTGGCATAGGAAGAGTGCTGGCAATAGAGCAGAACGAAGCAATAGCTGATCCTACGGTGGTTACGGGTACGTTTCTCCTCAATAACGCTTATGCATGCATACTCTTTGATTGTGGTGTGGATAGGAGTTTCGTGAGTCATAAATTCAAGCACATACTAAAGCAGAACCCTAAAACACTCAATAAGATATTCACATTAGAAATGACAAACGGTAGAATAGAAAGCACGAATGATATGTACAGTGGCTGCACACTAACTCTAAATGAACATTCATTTCAAATCGATCTAATGCCGATTACTATAAAGAGCTTTGATGTCATCATCGGTATGGATTGGTTAAGCCTACACCATGCCAATATTCTTTGTCATGAAAGGGTCGTTCGCCTAAACCTACCAAGTGGCGAAACTCTTGTCATTTATGGTGACAAACCCGGTACCAACTTACAAATCATCTCTTGCGTCAAAACCCAAAAATACCTACGTAAGGAGTACTATGCCTTCTTAGCCCACATAGTAGATAAGGAAAAAGAAACGAAGAACATCAAAGACATTCAAGATGCCTGCAATTTTCCTGATATCTTCCCTGAAGATCTACCAGGAGTCCCACCAGAATGACAAGTCGAGTTCAGAATCGATTTAATTCTCGGAGCTACCCTAGTAGCTAAGTCGCCGTATCGTCTGGCGCTCGCTGAGATGCAAGAATTATCTAGCCAATTAAACGAACTGCTCAACAAAGGGTTCATCAGGCTGAGCTTCTCACCTTGGGGAGCACTGGTCTTGTTCGTAAAGAAGAAGGATAGATCTTTCCGCATGTGCATTGATTACCAGGAACTTAAAAAGCTTACTATCAAGAACCGATACCCGCTACCCCGCATTGACGAATTATTCCACCAAATCCAAGGAGCGAGTTATTTCTCAAAGATCGACTTAAGATCCAGGTATCACCAACTACGAGTCTTGGAAGGAGATCTCCCAAAAACAACTTTTCGAACTTGTTACGGTCACTACGACTTTGTAGTGATGCCCTTTGGATTAACAAATGCACCAGCAGTGTTCATGGACTTAATAAACAGAGTGTGTCGTTCATTCTTGGACAAATTTGTGATCGTGTTCATAGACGATATACTTATTTATTCAAAGAATAAAGAGGATCATAGTCAACACCTTCGACAAGTCTTGGAGAAACTGTATGCAAAATTCTCCAAGTGCGAGTTTTGGATTCGGAAGGTAGATTTCCTAGGTCACGTGGTTAGCAAAGACGGAATACACCTGGACCCTTCCAAAATCAAAGCAATCAAGAGCTGGTCAGCTCCAAGAACCCCAACGGAAATTCGACAATTATTGGGTCTTGCTGGCTATTACCGCAGATTTATATAAAACTTCTCGAAGATTGCTAAACCACTCACGAACCTGAAACAGAAGGGTGTAACTTTCATTTGGGAAGGAAAACAAGACGCTGCATTCCAAACTCTTAAGCAAGCACTATGCAGCGTACCTATATTGTCCTTGCCAGAAGGAACAAAAGACTTCGTAGTCTAATGTGATGCATCTAACCAAGGTCTTGGATGCGTACTAATGCAACGCGGTAAGGTCATCACTTACGCTTCAAGACAGCTCAAGACGCACGAAGTCAACTACACTGCCCATGATCTTGAACTAGGAGCAGTCGTTTTCACGCTAAAAATCTGGAGGCACTCTCTTTATGGCACGAAATTCACGATCTTCACTGATCACAAGAGCCTTCAGCACATCCTTAATCAAAAAGAACTCAACATGAGGCAGAGACGATGGGTTGAACTACTAAATGACTACGAATGCGAGAATCGCTATCATCCAGGAAAAGCGAATGTAGTAGCTGATGCCCTTATTCGGAAAGAATACTCAGGTCGCCGATTGAAATCCTTAACCATGACGATCCATTCACATCTATCCACACAAATCAAGGAAGTTTAGGGGGAAGCCTTGAAAATAAAGAATGTGGCAGGTGAAGCCCTAAGAGGAATGGACAAAAATCTTGAAGTCAAGGGTGACGGAGTCCATTACTTCATGGATCGGATCTGGACACCGAAGTTTAGTGGATTCAAAGACGTGGTCATGAACGAGGCTCATAAGACTCGATACTCCGTGCATCCAGGTTCGGACAAGATGTATATATACCTCAAGAAACTATATTGGTGGCCGAACATGAAAGTAGAGATCGCTAAGCAAATGTCTGACCTGGGCTAAGGTCAAGGTAGAGTACCAGAAGCCATCGGGATTGCTACAACAACCCGAAATACCCGAGTGGAAGTGGGAACGGATAATGATGGACTTCATAACCAAATTACCTAAGACAACGGGTGGACTAGACACCATCTGGGTAATCGTTGATAGGTTAACAAAATCCGAACACTTCCTACCAATAAGAGAAACCGACAAGATAGAGAAGCTAGCTCGAACCTACATTTGAGAGATTGTGCGACTACATGGTGTACCAAAATCTATTATCTCCGACAGAGATAGTAGGTTCACCTCGCGATTTTGGCAATCGTTACAAAAATCTCTAGGAACGAGGCTCGACATGAGTACTGCTTACCATCCACAAACTGATGGTCAAAGGGAGAGGACCATACAAACCTTGGAAGATATGCTAAGATCTTGCGTAATCGATTTTGGTAAAGCGTGGGATACCCATTTACCATTAGTCGAATTTTCATACAACAATAGCTATCACTCTAGCATTAAAGTTGCTCCATTTGAAGCCCTCTACGGATGGAAATGCAGATCACCACTGTGCTGGACTAAAGTAGGTGACACACAACTGGCCAAGGGACAAGTACCCGACAGCACTCTCACTGGCCTGGAGATCATAAGAGAGACAACCGAAAAGATTGTACAAATTCGGTATCGACTAAAGGCTTCAAGAGACAGGCAAAAGAGTTATGCAGACAAAAGACGGAAACCCTTGGAGTTTCAAGTAGGGGACCGAGTGCTATTAAAGGTCTCACCCTAGAAGGGGTTAATACGTTTCGGAAAACATGGGAAACTAAACCCGAGGTATATTGGACCATTCTAGATCCTTGCAAGGATTGGCCCGGTAGCCTACAAACTTCGTCTACTGCAGGAACTCAATAACGTACACCCTACCTTTCATGTGTCAAACTTGAAGAAATGTTTGTCCGATGAGACCCGCATCGTCCCTCTAGACGAAATCGAAATCAACGAGAGTCTCCACTTTATAGAAGAACCACTTGAAATCATGCATAGGGAAATTAAAAGAACAAAACAAAGTCAAATACCCATAGTGAAGGTCCGCTGGAATGCAAAGCGAGGACCTGAATACACCTGGGAACACGAAGATCAGATGAAACACAAGTACCCACATATTTTTCCCTAATCCACAAGTGTTTTTCTTAAGTTGAATTTCAGGATGAAATTCCCTCTAACGGGGGGATGATGTGACAACCTGATATTTCGGTTCTATGTAATGACTTGAAAAGTCAAGTATTGTAACCACTTTTGAAAATAATGAAATTAACTTTGAAAATAAAATGTACAAAAAGTCTTTATTTTGCTTAACTACTATGTTAGATATCGTTAAACTGTGAACGTACATAAAAAGAACGTCCAAATCTGACTTCGTATGAGAAAGTTATGATTTTTCCAAGTTCGGTATAGCGGTAGACAGCCAAAAAGTCGAAACAGAAATCGAACGACTTTTGGTCGAAATGACCTAAATGAGAATCGAAGGTCTCAACAGTGGTATTTCAACGGTAAAAAGTCTGGCAAAAACATACATCGAACAAAGAAGTTATGAATTTCTAACAAACTTTTCTTACCTCGACCATTTAAAAATAATAATAAAAATAATTTCAGAATTTGACAATGGAATTTAAACAAAAGTTGTAGAGTGTAGTCTCACCTACGCGTGGATATAAAGAACGTCGAAAACGGAGTTCGTATGAAGAATACAAGATTTTTTGAAGTTTATTAAATAATAAAAATATAAAATTTAATTAAAATTCGGTATTATCCGAAGGGGGAGTCACCGGCCCAATCCAGGCTACGCGCGGCATAACAGCATACGCCCAGCGTACGCGAGGACTAGGCCTCAGATCGTCCACGTTTCCCCCTATGCGAGGCTATGTCCCGTCCCATCCGAGCTCCGAGGCCGTCGAGGATGCGGTCACGCATGACGCACGAGTACGCCCAGCGTACCGAGGCGGTTCCCAGCCCCTATAAAAGGGATGCGAAGGTTCTGGGGAATTTACACCTTTTGTCTCATATTTCTTGCGTTTTTGCCTCATTTTCCGTGCACGAGCTATCCCGAAGCCCCGGTGTCCACACTCAAGTCCCGAAGGTCGTTTGATCCCGAGAAAATCCGCTTTCTCGAGTCAAAGTTCTGCTCGGTTTTCATCTCGGTTTCTTCGATCTTTCAAGTGAGTTCATACCCCTATAAACTACCTTTTTAAATGTTTCATAAATGCTTTTTATACAATATTAAGGGGCGGGGGAATGCAAGTAAAACACGCGGTTATTATCGTATGTAACCTAACGATTCACTATATAAACTTTTTATCTAAGTAATCATATGTGACTCATAAACTACTACATGAGTGTTCTCGTAGGAAATAAATATATTTAATAATACCTTATTTTGTGGAAAGATATATATATATATATATATATATATATATATATATATATATATATATATATATATATATATCAAATGCTCCATTTTAGATTAGATATATGTGAACAGATAAGTCACTTAACGTGTTATACTTTACATAAGGAGTGAGCATTTCACTTGGGTTTACTATATGAACGAAACACACTTTGAAAAAAAACTATAATAGGTACAGTTTATGAGGAAATCATGAACATTTATATATACTAGGTACACTACATCAAAGAAGATATTTTTCATATACAAGGATAAATGGACATTTTCATACGTAAATCTGTTTATACTAAATTTTGTGAGACATTTCACGTACTTTAAGTATGCATTTTAAGTCCTGTATTATATACCATAATCCCTTGTAGGGGGAGCGTGATACTTGTGTGTAGATCTATACGGGATTGACAATCACACACCTAAGTTGTTAGCTACAGCTAGGCCGGCAGGCCTGGGGTGACAAACATCATAACTTTCCAACGCTTGCAGAACGTTGATATAGGCATCCTGGTCAAATAGCATGGTTATAAGACTCACATGGAGTATTAAAAACACATTGATTTACGAGATTTTTCAAATGCCTTAACGATTTACACATAAAACTACTATTTTAGGCATGAAAAACATTATTGCATTACAGTTTTGGAACAAATCAAACAATCATCTACTATGTAGAAAATATGGGATTTTCTTGAAACATTTAACGTAAACAAAATATTTTCATTCTTTTACATATAAACATTATCACTAAATACTTATGAACTCACCAGCTTAAATGTTGATCTATTCTTTCAAAACCACTTGTATTTCTTAGGGATTTAGTAATACAGGTAAACTGCAGCTTTTGAAGAAGGGACACTGCGGCGTTGGTTTAATTTCATTTTAAACATCATGTTGTAATTTATTTTGAAACAAGTGCCTTTCAACAATGTAAACATTCAAATTATATATGTGATGGTTGTATTGCTTTCTTTACTATGTCTTCAATTGTTACAATACTACATGAATTCATCCACTCTCGAACGATTCGGCCGTTCTAGTTTCGGGTGTGACAAAAAGTTGACCACTGACTTGACTTCTATTGACATTCTCATAATAGCAACATACTTTCATGTAAACTTCAAACAACCATAATTTTCTCATACAAAATCTAGTTTACACGATCTTTATATCCATGAAATCCTATCAACAAGCTCTAAAACGTTCCTCAATTATCTTTTGTTTGATAGCATTTCTTGATTTAAAGTAACTCAACGCTCTATTTCTCCTACTCGCCTCATATCATTTTATATCTTCTGAAATGATACTTGGTCACAAAAGACAAGTATTACAAGTTTTCCCTCTCCCCCTCCCCCCCCCCCCCCCCCCCCCCTCACTAAAAGATTCCTTACATGAAATCTCACGAAGTAAGGGTCTATTAATTAAATCTCTTTTCTTATATCACAAAATACTTCTAATTCTTTTAAATTAATCCTTCTATCAAATCTTATCCAATAACTCATTAGTCATAGTCTCAAACTATAATTATTCATTCATCTTAACTCATCATATATTTAGACACTTCTTTCGTCTTTAATTCACTCTCATTTTTATCTAACTCTTTTTAATCATCTCATTTACAACCTGTAATAGTTCATATATTATCGTTTAAAGTCTGCTATGTCTTTTAGCATTTTCTAAATTATCATCTGGTACTTGATTCACAAATCATTTCTAAGCTACAAGTGTATTACTAATTATTAAACATGTAATCTAGAAATTTATCAAATCTTTCACATAATGAATATCGTTTAAGCACATCACATATTGATCCACGGTGAATCACATCTCAACTACTATCACTCACTTCTCAATAGTTCTACTAGATCTCATAATACTCAAATTAATCTTATTATCTCGTATGGTACTTACAATGTAGTTAATTCACTTGAATATCTACAAATCACTCAAATCACTCGGGTTAATCACTTAAATTATTCTACTTAATGATCTATTCTTTAATTTAATTTCTTATATAAGTAGGTGAATATCTCAGATCATTCACTCAAATTAATTACTGAAATCAATCACTCTGATCGATATAAATTATTCAGAGTTATTTTAATTACTCAGATTAATATCAATCGTTCATATCTAGCTCTTCGATCACTATAAATCACTCAGTTGAATCACTTAAACTATTCAGACTAAGCAACCAATCAAATTAATTGCCCCGATCAATTTCATTCATTATGTGTAATCCCATTCAATCACACAGATCATTCACTCAATTCAAACTAATCAATTACCTGAATTATATGCTCAATTTATTAATTGATCTTTTAACTGATTATTATCTAGACCCTTTTCATACTTAATTATCATATTATTTGTTGAGTTCTAATGGAGTTGTGAGGTGTCGAAGTCTGTCTAGGTCATTCTTTGTTTCGAAAGCTAGTTTGAATGTTTTGTATAAGGTCAGTGTTTGTATCGAAGTTGTAATGTTTTAGTCCCTTATATTTTGTACGATTTAGTTATCCCTATAAATATGGGATGGGTACTATAGTTAGATTAGTTCTTGGTGTCTTCTACTTGTACTCTCTATTTTTCTTTGTATATTGTTAAAGTGTAATCGAGCCATACAGATCATATTTCCATCGTGTATTCATGATTCATTCTGAATTCTGATCTCGTTTCATATACTCGATTAATAACAACTACATTTGGTATCAAATTAGGATTCATTTAGTTGTGATCTTATTTTCTCATGTTTTCAAAAGTTTTTTAGTCTTGTTCTAGATTCAAGACATGCTGCTCTTTTGCGTCTGAAAATCAATATAGACCATCCGTTTTGATTCGATTCTGCATTTTTTTGTTATATCGAGTATTTGGTGTCTGATTTCTGGAAGTTTTAAGCATTAGATCTCAATCTTTGAAGATTTTCTCAAAATCCTTCCGTACATCAATGGCGAATTTTAACATGAACACCATGACCTCATATTCTCATCTTCTAGGTTCATCGACAAAGATTCTTATGTTGATTCTAGAGTTCTATGATCAATGGGCTAATCAGATGGAGGACTATCTGAATGTAATCGACGAGGATCTCTAGAAATGCATCGTTGGTGAAGTTTTTGCTCCTAGTGTGATGCAAAATGTTAGAACTGTTGCTAACAATCAAGATGTTGTTCAAAAAGCTGAGAAACTGCTGAAAAATGAAAAGAATTATATGCATGAACTCTGTGGTGCTCTGCCACCAGTTTTTTACAACAATGTACGTAGTTGCAAGATTTCAAAGGATACTTGGGATACACTAAAGGAGAAGTACCAAGGCAACGATAAAACAAAGATAAGATCAATTAAGTAGTGTATGTTAGAGTTTGGAGAGTTTAAGCTGAAGGAAGGAGAATCCATTGAGCTCTATTACGACCGACTAAATGAACTCATTTACAAATGTATCATATATGGAGTTACAAGGACAATAATGGAGTTCAACTTGACTTTCATCATGGGGCTTCGCAACGAATGGCGCAATGTCAGATTAATGATAAAAACTCGACCGAGCTTTAATTACTTTTCTCTCAATGATCTCTATAATGTGTTGAAGGCAAATGAAAGTGAAGTGAATGAGATAGTTGAGGAAACAAGAAGTGGTTAAGGAGGTCTTTTGGCACTGATTTCGAAAGTTCCAAGTAAAGAAGCCGAGAAAGAGTCTGTTAAGAATTAGGGTTCGGAAGATGAAGGACTAATCATCAACTCTTATGACAAAGCAGTGGTATTCTATTAAAATAATCGTGTGATGAAATTATTCAAAAAGCCATTTAATCCGAAGTCAAGAGTAGGTGAGATGAAAGGGAGTTTTTTTGGGAAGAATGTGGTTGAAGAGAAGTAAGATGAAAAAAAGGAAGTGAAGAAAGAGAAAAAGATTAAGGGAGATTCTGGTTTCGACTACAATTATTGCAATGGAGCTAATCACATGATGAGTGATTGCATTCTGAGGAAGAGAGATAAGAAGAAGAGCAGAGTCAAGGATGAAGCCTACTATGCGGAGAGGCTTGAAGAAGTGAGATCGAAGACTAAGGGAATGTCTCTGGTTGTAAAAGGAATGGATGATGAAGAGGGGACGTATGAAATCTGGTCATCGGGATCAGATGATGAGGAGATGAGAATCGCAACTCATCGAGCGATGTTCGCAAGCTCTGCGGAGTAGGATGAAGAGAATGTTACTAGGAAATGCTTCGTTTCTACCACTGCTCATAGGTCTTCAATGACTTCACAGGTGCATTCTCTTTTTAAAACTTTTAATATTCCTCCTAGTGCATATGATTCAACGGTATCTGAGTTTGATGAAGCTATTACTTATGTTAATGATTTGCTTATTTTTACTAGTAGTGATGCCAAAAAGTTCAATTCTCAACTGCTAGAAACGCAAAAGTGTTTGGAGTCCAAGAAATCTGAGATAGGTCAATTAGATTTGCAATTAACACATGTAATGTGTGATAGAGATTCTCTCAGAACAGATAATAATAATTTGCTTAAACAAAGAACTATTTATTGTGATACGGCTAAACGTCTGTTTGTAAAATTAACAACATTACATCATTTGTCAGATATTAGCAAAGAATGACGTAGGGAGCTTTTGCCATTTTTAGCTTTCGAAAGGGAGAAAATTGATTTGACTCCGAATGACTGTGAGAGAAAAATTTCTAAGTTTAATAAGGTCCCAAATGACTCTTATGCATATGGTGTTGTAAAAATTGATGAATGTTTAAATGCGAATGATCTTGTTGATATTATGAATGAGGCTTTGACTAAACATGAACAAATTTTTTTTTTTAAAAGAACTGATAATTCGACATTTAACTCTTAAAACAATTATGCTGATATCGAAGATGGATCAGATGATATGAGTGAAATTAAGGCGGAGGAAGTTGTTGACTGTTCTTAGTTATTTGTCATTAATGTCACTTCTATAGCTAAGGGTAAACAAATATGTAATGATTCTTCGGTTAAAGTTGATACTGACCAACCCTCGACTTCGAAAGTTCATGACCCTGACCATGTGACTTTCGAAGATAGTCAAATAGACAGTGATGATGATAATGATGATGTTTCAAATGAGACAACCATACTCAGGGTTGTAGTCGATCAACTTTATGGCGAAACTGAGAAGTTCGAAAAAGTCATGAAAGAAAATGGTCCTCATTATCTTGAATCAAATTCAGTTGTGTATCCAAATTTAAATGCATAGATGAAGTTACCTTCCCAGATCAGGTGTTTGTTACCTTAGGAAATGGTGATAAAGCTAAACCTAAAATACACAAAATTGTTGAAAGAGGATAACAAGGAAGCTTCGAAAGAAGAATTTTTATCAAACCAAAGCACTGTTGAAAATAATCTCAAAAAGAACTCGTTGACTTTTCGAAGACAAAAACCACAAAGAAACTGGGTAGTTAAATCTGAAAGGCCAAAAAGTCGAACAACAAGCAAATATTGATGTTTCTCAAAAATTTAAAGTAGAATGCCCGAAGTTTTAAAGATCAAATTGAAATATTTCTAAAGAAAATCAGATTTCAATGAAAAAAGCGAGAAAGAAGGTTTATTGGCAAAATATTGAGTCTCGAAAGAAACAAAATGTTTTGTTAACTAAATCATTTGAAACAACGGAATCTAAACCAGTTCAGACATCTTCTCAAAACAAGTCTTTTATTAAGACAACACCCACTCAATCTCAAAAAGATTTGTCAAAAAGTCAACCACAACAAGATATTTCAAAAAGAAAATCTCAAGTTTTGAAGTCCAAAAACCAAATTGTCAAAAAATCAAACAATGAGAATTTTATGAAATCTCAATCATCAACAAATTATATTTCTAATCAACATGTAAGGTTTTCTCAAAATCATTCTCAAAGAGAATATTTTCAATTCAATGAACCAAAGAATGTTTCTTAATTCCCAAGTCAAAGAAGATTTTCAAATGATCAACAAAGTTTTCATCAATCAAATGTTGGTTATCAAAAACGTTTTCAATCACAAGTAAAACCTAGTTTTCCAAAACATCATTTTAAAAAACTACGTGTAAATGCAAAGAAAAATGGGACAATCAAACCAACACAACCACATTTTCCCAATCCATCATCGAAGAAGCCATGTAACGCTTCATTTTACAAAGGAACAACAAATGTCAAAAACATCAATCACTGAATGGAAGGGAAAGGCAAAATTTATCAAATTGGGACCCAAACATCCTTATGGACCTTAATTCTTTCACTGATTGCAGGTTTTGTGTGACGAGCAATATGATAACAAGTGGTACACTAATAGTGGATGTTCTCGTCACATGACTGGAAATAAGGAAAATCTATGAAATTTTCGAAGTTTGGAAAATGTTGGTGTTGTAGAGTCTGGTAATAATAACAAATGCAAAGTCAAGGGATATGGAAAAGTGACAAATGACAAGTTCACAGTTAACAAATTTTGCATGTCAAAGGTCTTCAACACAACTTGATAAGTGTTTTGCAACTTGTTATGGGCACTAGCAATCAGGTTGTTTTTAATGAAGAAGGAAGTGTGATTTCGAACATAGAAACAAAAGAAGACATGCTCAAATCCAAAAGAAAAGGCAATATGTTTACTCTTGACATCAAACCAATTGTTGATGCTGCCTTGTTTTGTGTCCTTTCATAAGCCTCGTCAAACATAAGCTAGTTATGGCATCGAAGACTCTCTCACTTGAATTTCAAGAATTTGAACAAATTGTTGGTAAATGATCCTGTTCAAGGTTTACTAGTTTTAAAATTTGATAATGATACTTTATGTGTAGCTTGATAACAAAGGAAACATCATAGACGAGGTCATCCGATTGTCATAGATTCGAAAATCATTGAACCTTTGGGACATTTTCATATTGACCTTTGTGGTCCTTCGACTGTTGAAACTCTCAACAAAAAGCGGTACATCTTGGTTATTGTTGATGATTTTTCCAGGTTTACTTGGGTGCATTTTCTTAGAATGAAGACTGAAACAACCCAAGCAATGATTCACTTTATCAAGCACATGGAAGTGAGTTTGAAGAAAAAGGTTTGTAAGATCAAGAGCGATAATGACTCAGAGTTTAAGAACAAGGTTCTTGATTCGTACTTAATGGAAAAAAAGGAATTTCGCATTATTTTTCCTTACCTTACACACCTCAACTAAATCTTGTTGTCGAAAGGAGGAATCGGCCTCTCTGTGAAGCAGCAAGGATAATGCTTACTTATGCGAATCTTCCATAGTATATATGGGCAAAAGCAGTTTCGACAACTTGTTTTACTCAAAATCGATCTTTCATTCATTATCATTTGAATATAACCCCTTATGTAATCATTGACTACAGGAAACCAAATGTTAATTTTTTACATGTTTTTGGTTGCAGAGGATTCATTATGAATCTCAAGGATAACCTTTTGAAGTTTAAGTAAAATGTTAAACGAAGCAGTGTCAACATCTCGTTGATCCATTTAGAGGTTACTGTTCACCATTTAGCGTTCGACATGCTTCACTTTCAAAATTCCTCTTAACGATTAAGTATACACTTTGCTACTCTAAACCAAGTGTTGTGAGAGTATCTTCATTTCTTGTATATGACATTTTTCACTCTGCATGCCGAGTATGTTTTTCTTGATTTTTCTTTAACATTTTTAATTCAAAATTCAAAACTACAATAAGATTTTCTTTATTTTTTTTATTTCAATTCCAAATTCAAAAATATCAAAAAGATTTTCTTATTTTTGTTATTTTCTTTCAAAAATAAAAACCAAAAATATTTTTATTGTTTTATTTTGTTATCTTGTTTTGTGTAGCTTGCTAGCAAAGAACGCTGGTGATACATGCTTTGCATCTTTATGGAAAGGTATCATTTTCATACTTCACACTAGTTAAGTGTCCCTATAAGCATGTTGCAGCATGTTGACCCAAGCCTCCATGACTCAATGTGTTTTGAATCTTTAATGGATTTCTCATCACGGGGAATCCTTCCCAATCAGGCTATATTCACAATAGTCACTGAGCTACCTTACTCTTCTCAATTGAGTTAAGTGTTTACGGCTTGGTACACTTATAGCAAAGGTACATTTTGTTTCTAAAATCAATCGTTTTCACCCCATGATTTTTTTCACAATCACACACAATGACACATACCCAAGACATCTCTGGTTCAAACCAACCAAGTTATAGATATGTAAACAATATGTGTTTTGGATCTGGATTCACGACATAGAGGAAGTCTGAAGCTTGGATTAGGGTTTTGTTTGTTAGCCACGACATGGTCATTGGCTGGCCACAACGTGGAGATGAGCTGATGATGGATTTGACCGATGACCTTGAGGGTTGACTTTTAACTTGGTTGAATTTTGGCCAATTGTTAATTTTAGAAGGAAAACTAAGGGTTTGCCTTGTATGGATTGATATAAGGTGTTAGCACCATTCTTCGACTACTAGTTGTGGTTTCTTATGCGAGGTGAATTCGTTCACTTTACTCATGGGTCAAAGGCACCAATGCCAGCCTACTCGATTATGTTTGTAGGATGATAGTTGTCTTTACGACACTTACTATTATGTCTGTATGCACTTGTTGCCTTTATGACTCTTACTGATATGATTGTATGCTTAGCTGTATGGGGGTGAAATAGACCCGATACCGGTTGAAGGAGATCAAAGGGGGTGAAATAGACCCAGTTCCATTTGAAAGAGACTGAAGGGGGTTAAATAGACCCATTCTCAGTTGAAAGAGACCGAAGGGTATGAAATAGACCTAGTTTAGTTTTACACTATTATATATGTATGGTATGTGGTGTTTTGGAAAAACTCACTAAGCTTTATGCTTATGGTTTATGTTTAAAATGTTTTCAGGTACTTATTGTTTTAAAAGGAAGGCCCAGCTTGATCACACCACATTCCCTGGAGATCTTTTATGTATTGACTATATTAATTTTATTATGATAATTTGTGATAGCATTTATTATGATTGTTTTTTAGGATAATAAATGAAGGGTTTTGACTTATTTAAAAATGAAATTTTTACTCAAAAAATTTAGGACATTATTGGTCGGTATCAGAGCCTTGGTATGAGGGATTCGGGCACACTCTTGGGTGGGACTAAACTCAAACTGAAGAATTTTAAAATCTTTTAAAAGAAAATGATTTTCTAAAAGGTTTTCTAAGAAAAAGGGGTGTGATGTGTGAAATCTGTCGAGCTCAAGTAAGTTTTCTCAAAATACCTATACATGTGATATGCTTATTATTTTGGTATGAGTATGTGAGAATTGCATGCTAGATTATGGCTATAGATATTCTCAGGATTTACATGATATAATGCTAGGAGAGATGCTTTTATATGCATGTTGTGTAATGCCTCATTCCTGGTACACATTTAATTGTAATTTGTTATTTGTGTAGAGCTACTCGATGAGTTAGGAGCCCCAGACTCATCGAGTAGAAGCAGGATTAGACCTGGGTTTAAAGTCATGTACTCAACGATTTGAGAGCCCTTAACTCGGCGAATAGGTCTGGCAGAATGAAACCCTAATTTAAGGGTTTTGCACCCTATGTAGCACCTGGTTCCTGGTACGTGAGTTTTGCCTAAGTATTTTGTGTTTTTGGCCGTGGACTCGGCGAGTTGGAGGCCCGACTCACCGAGTAGAGACGAGACTTTGGGGCGCGGTTAAGATGGCGACTCGACGAGTCCTTATTATGGACTCGGCGAGTACGCGCTGTTTGATGAAACCCTAATTTCCAAGGGTTTGCACCCTATTTAAACAACCATTTGCGCCCCAACTCCGCCCCATTCACCCCCAGAAGCTCTCCATACGTTCTAGCTCTTGTTCTTGTGAGTTTGAGGCATTTTAGTGTGTGTTCTTCAAGATTTTGAGAAGGAGGTGGAGTAGATCAAGAGGAAGGGAAGGAAGCCAAGCATCTTAGTGTTCTCTCAGTGATTTCTTTGAGGTAAAACTCGTTTTCCCCCTGTCTCTATGCTTATAACTCCATTAAAGTCTTCCTTGAGCCCTTCCCCCAAGCTTGTATGTGTTGGATAAGGTGTCTAAGTCCATAACTTATTTGGTATATACTTGACCCGACCGGCATGGTCCATTTGGGTTGCATCTCATCCAAACTATTATGGATAATTTTATGAGAGTTATACACATATGTTTATTAATATATTATGAGTTATAATATATTAATATGAACTTACGTTATTTAATTAGTTTTAGTCTTAAATTAATTATGAATTAATTTAGAGATTAAAAGGAAGACTAATTAAATTATGGGCTATTTGTTTTATATAGTGTGGGCTAATACTCATTTGTTAATGGGCTAGGCTTATGTGGAAGTCCATGGATGATCCATGGAGCTTTTAACCCATGGATCCTTGGAAAAGGAAAAGACATGGGTTATTAGGGTTTCACCCTAACCATGCACACTATATAAGCTTGCTTATGGAGCATGAAATGGAGCCTAAGAGAAAACTAGTGAACTAGTGTGTGTGTGTGCATGTGTGTGGCCGATTTTATACAAGGTGTATACTCTCTCAAAGTTTTCCAAGAGTTTGTGGTGTTTTTGATTCCATTTGAGGCATTCACACTATTGGTGCTTGGCCCTCAAACTCCTTAGAACCAAACTCACCAAAAGGTATGTAATCTCTTCTAACTCTTTTATGTTGAAATGTTCCCCAAGCCATGTTAGATAGGTTATAAACCTTGGAAAATTATTATTTTGCATGTATTTAGACAAACATAGATCCAAGGTTTATTAGGGCTGCATGCACACTTAGGAAGTGTTAGATTGCTCAAAACTCAACAGTGGTATCAGAGCCTAGGCTTACTTGTTTGATACTTGATACAAAATAGTGAAAAAAGGTCGAAATCGTTGCTGTCTGCATGGTGGACTCGCCGAGTCCATTGGGGGGACTCGACGAGTCCAAGGCAAACTTCAACCTACTCGACGAGTCAGTTCATGCACTCGACGAGAAGGATCGAAAGAGTGCAGATTCTCGACTTTTGCTGCTGGAAATGGACTAGAAACATTACCCTAAATTGTTTTGGTGTTATAAAACTTATTTTAGTTGGTGTAATGGTTGTTCTAATCCATTTACAATAGCATATATCAAAATTCCATGATTTTATGTGTTCATATAATTCTTGAATTTTTGATGATCATGTTCATGTTCTTATGAATTTAGAAAATGATAGGAATTATTTGCTGAATTGTTTAGGATTAATTTTTGATCATTTATGTGTTTTAATGGAGTCAATAATTTGTCCTCAAGTTATGAATTACCAAAGGTCACTTTTATTTAACACACACTTAAAACACATAAGTTACATGAAAATGAAGAGTCTTCATTTTTATGAACCTTTAATTCATAAGTTATGAAATGAAGAGTTTTGCAAAGTTACAAAACTTGCCCTCAAGTTTTGGAATTTGTAAAGTTTCACACACTTTAATAAACTTTAATTCCAAACCTTAGAGTTTTAATAGTTAAAATTCAACCCTTATACTATTTATAACATTAATGGTTAATTATTATATATATGTATAAGAATAAGTCGTTTTACCGTTAGTAGGCCTCATTCACGAAGTCGGTCTATAAGGTGGGTATAAGGTTGTTGCCTATAAAATGGCGACTTAATGGGTGTATACTCTCACCCACCGCTTGCTTGATCGGTGGAGGGTCGTTAGCCGAACGGGTACAACAATGACTTTAAATCCTCATTAAAAGTATAATGAATATTATAAAATAACTAAACTCTTTTAATTCCCAATCTTAGTTATTTTAGGAAAAATGTGAACATGGTGCTAGTCCATGGAATTCACACTTTGTACCTTACCAAGTCGTTGGTGGAGCGTGTGTGGTTAACCGGCACACTAACTAGGACTAGTAAGGATCACGAAGGGTGACTTAATGTTTGTCATAGATCAATGGAGCGTGTGTGGTTAACCGGCACATTGATTAGGTGATAATATTAAGGGTACCAAGTGAATTAGCATGGTTATTCACACCTTGTTTTGTGATCCTCGGCATCCCAGTCACAAAACTTGAAGGGCACAATCGAGATTAAAACATGCCATTGAAAAGTTCAATGAATCTCAAAAGAATCTAGGAATTTCAAATCCAATTAAACCTAATAAATCATTTCGTTTTCATGGTGGAAATTGGTGAATCGTCATTCACCTACCTTTCAAATATATTATTACTTAGATTACGGCATCCCTCTTCTAAGTGTAATATATTGTGATTGGATCCTATCCTTAATATTACATTTGGGTGTCTTATTAAGGATCCTAAAAATCTAATCTAAACTTACTTTGTTCTTTCAGATGTCTTCCAACACTAATGCTTCAGGCTCTAACCCAATTGGTTCTTTCTCTCTCATGAATCTTTGTGGGAGGGTCATCTTTGATGGTTCCAACTTCATGGATTGGATTAGGAACATCAGGATGGTTACTCGTTACGAGGACAAGGAATATGTCCTCGATAAGGAGTTAAAAGAACTTGATAAGTCTACTGCTACTCTTGAGGAGATCGCTGAATTCAGGACTCATGAGAGAGATGCTACTAAGGTGGCATGTATCATGATGGCCACGATGACAGCCGAGCTCCAAAATTCATATGAAGATTTCTACCCTTTTGAGATGCACCAAGACCTGATGAAAAGGTACCATCAGAGTGCTAGTCAGGAGCGGTATGAAATAATCTCCTCCATAATAACTACCCGCATGAAGGACGGTGAATCCATCACGGGCCACATGCAAAAGATGCAAAGGTTTGTTGACCGTTTGCTGAAGCTGAATGTTAACATCCCCGAGGAGTTGGCAATTGACATCATTTTGCACTCCTTGCCTTCTTGTTATGATCATTTTCGAATGACATATCATATGAACAAAGAGGAAGTTACCCTCAGCAAGCTTCAAGGACTCTTGAAGACCGCGGAATCCGGTCTTAAGGGTAAAGGGGTTGTTACCTCTACTACTCCTACTCCAACATCTACCCCTGTTTTAGCTATTGGGCAAGGCAAAGGGAAGAAGAGGAAGCACCCTTCGAAGGGTACCAAGGGAAAGTCTCTTGAAGGCTCCTCATCAAAGACCGAGAACGGTTCTGCCACTCCTTCTGCCATTCCCAAGGATGTTGAATGCTTTTATTGCCATGAAAAGGCACACTAGAAGCGAAACTGCCCTAAGTACTTGCAGGATCTAAAGAATGGGAAAGTGAAACCCAACTATGCAGGTATTTACACCATATTGTCTAATTACTCAACACACTCTAACTCTTGGGTGCTTGATACAGGATGTGTATTCACATATGTTCTGATTTGCAGGGCCTAAGAAGAAGTGAGGATGTGAAGCACAGAAAGATAAACTTGATCATGGGGAATAGGAAGGCTTCACCTGTTTCCAAGATTGGAGTTTATACTTTGTTGCTTAATAATGGGTTAAAATTAGATTTGAATAAATGTGTGTACTCGTCTGAAATGGCGAGGAATATTATTTCTTTTCATGCTTTGTACAAACAAGGTTTTACCTTTTCATTTGATAATGAATGTGGTGGTATTAATGCTTTCTTTAAAAATGTGTTTTATTTTAAAGCGTTACCTTGTGATGGTGTGTATGAAACTGTGTCGATTGTAGTCAACTTAGGAAATAATGTGTTGTATATTGATTCTTCTACTAGCCTAGATAAAGCATCATTGTGGCATTGTCGTCTTGGACACGTAAACAAGAAACGCATAGGCCAACTCCAAAAGAGTGGAGTCATGGAATCATTTGACCTTAAATCGTATGATAGTTGTGAATCTTGTCTACTTGGAAAGATGACAAAATCACCCTTCACTGGAACTTGTGAGAGGGGTGAGGGTTTGTTGGACCTAATACATACTGATGTATGTGGACCATTCAAAACCGCCACAAGAGATGCTAATCGGTATTATGTGACTTTTATTGATGATTTTAGTAGATATGGGTATGTCTACTTAATCAAACATAAGTCAGAAACCGTTGAAAGGTTTAAGGAATTCAAACAGGAAGTAGAAAATCAATTGGGTAGGAACATTAAGATGCTTCGATCCGATCGAGTTGGTGAGTATCTTAGTACCGAGTTCCTTGACTATCTTAAGGAGTGTGGGATTGTCTCACAATTGACTCCTCCCAGGACACCACAGCTGAATGGTGTAGCTGATAGGCGTAATCGAACTTTGTTGGACATGGTTCGCTCTATGATGAGTCGAATTTCGTTACCAATCTCTTTTTGGGGGTATGCCTTAGAGACTGCCGCCCATATCCTTAATCTAGTCCCTACAAAGAAGGTTACCAAAACACCTCATGAGATGTGGACTAGGAAGGTTCCCAATTTGGACCACATCAAAATTTGGGGTCGCGAAGCTTTCGTGAGGTGTGAAACTCATGATAAGCTTGAACCCCGAAGCGAAAGGTGTATTTTCATCGGCTACCCACAGAAATCCTTCGGTTACCTCTTCTACAGACCCAGTGAGAATGTGGTCTTTGTAGCACGAAGAGGGATCTTTCGCGAGAAAGAATTTATAAGCCAAGGAGGCAGTGGGAGGCAGATTGATCTTGAAGAAATTCAAGAATCAATTGGTGAAGGAACCTCAGACACTAGCAATCAACCTGAGGAGGAAACTCCTGTTGATCCAGCTGACGAGTCTGTACCTCTGAGGCGTTCCACACGGATTAGGAACACACCTTCGTTTTATTATGGTTTTCATATTACTACGGAAGGTGATACGTTTATCAGTGATAGTACACTGGTAAATTTGGATAAACCTAGCAGTGTTAAGGAAGCCATGGCAGGCCCGGAGTCTGCTAAATGGAAGGAGGCTATGGACAGCGAGATACAGTCCATGTATGACAATCAAGTTTGGAACTTGGTTGACAATGTACCAGGCCGTAAAACAGTCGGGTGCAAATGGATCTTCAAGAAGAAGACCGACATGGAAGGAAAAGTGCATACTTATAAGGCTCGACTGGTCGCGAAGGGTTTTACTCCAACTCAAGGTATTGATTATGATGAAACCTTCTCGCCGGTAGCAAAGATTAAGTCTATTAGGGTTATGTTAGCCATTGCAGCATTTCATGATTATAAAATATGGCAAATGGATGTCAAAACCGCTTTCCTTAATGGAAAGTTAGCTGAGGATGTGTACATGAATCATCCAGAGGGTTTTGTCAGTGCAGAGTACCCTAATAGAGTATGCAAGCTTGAGAAATCCATTTATGGATTAAAACAAGCATCTCGTAGCTGGAATCTTTTTTTGATGAGAAGGTAAAAGAGTTTGGCTTCTCGAGAAGCGAAGATGAGTCTTGCGTGTATGTCAGAGCTAGTGGGAGTATAGTTAGCTTCTTAGTACTGTATGTGGATGACATACTACTCATAGGAAATGACATCCCAACCTTGCAGGAGGTTAAGTCCTGGCTTGGGAAGTGCTTTGCTATGAAGGACCTAGGGGAGGCTACCTATATCCTAGGGATAAGGATATTAAGAGAAAGGAGTAGAAGACTAATTGGACTTAGTCATAGTACCTACTTGGTTAAGGTGTTGAAAAGGTTCAACATGGAGAATTCCAAGAAAGGAGATTTACCGATCCAAAGCAATACCAAACTGAGTAAGACTCAGATTCAGAGTACAGAGGCAGAGATAGCTGAAATGAGCCGATTACCACGTATGCTTCCGCAGTTGGCTCGATCATGTATGCTATGACTTGTACCCATCCTGATGTGGCATTTGCTTTGAGCATGGTCAGCAGGTATCAGGGGAACCCTGGCAAGGCTCATTGGACAGCGGTAAAGAACATTCTCAAGTACCTGCAGAGGAATAAGGATTGGGTCCTTACCCTTGGTGGCAGTGATAACTTGAAAGTATTAGGGTATAGTGATGCTGGTTTTCAAACTGATAGGGATAATTTCCGCTCTCAGTCGGGTTGGATCTTTACCTTAAATGGAGGGGCAATTTCTTGGAAGAGTTCCAAGCAGGAGACGATGGCTGATTCGACTTGTGAATCAGAGTACATAGCAGCGAGTGAAGCAGCGAAGGAGGCGATATGGATAAAGAACTTCATCGGAGACCTTGGAGTTGTACCAGCTATTAAGGAACCAATATAGATTTTCTGTGACAACAATGGTGCGGTTATCTTAGCCAAGGAACCAAGAGATCATGGTAGATCTCGACACATTGACAGAAAATATCACTTCATAAGACACAAGATTGAAGAAGGACTCCTTGTGACAAGGAGGATATCGTCGGATGAGAATCCTGCAGATCCGCTTACGAAAGGACTGACGAGGGTTAAGCATTTTCAGCATGCAAGACGCATCGGGCTGAGGGACGATATTATTTTTATAGATTAGATAGTTTTCCTGAAACTTGTAAAATGTAATCGACGTTTGATGATGAATAAAATTTGTGATTTATTTATGAGTAAAGTGTTACTATCATTGTCAATTATTTACTATTGTTTCAGTTTTGCATGTTTTGACTTCCAGAATAATTAATTTATTCAAACCTCCACAATCGATCATACGTCGGAAGTAGGAGTTATTAGACAAATATAGTTATTAGACTTATCCAAGTGGGAGTCTGTTGGATAAGGTGTCTAAGTCCATAACTTATTTGGTATATACTTGACCCGACCGGCATGGTCCATTTGGGTTGCATCTCATCCAAACTATTATGGATAATTTTATGAGAGTTATACACATATGTTTATTAATATATTATGAGTTATAATATATTAATATGAAGTTACGTTATTTAATTAGTTTTAGTCTTAAATTAATTATGAATTAATTTAGAGATTAAAAGGAAGACTAATTAAATTATGGGCTATTTGTTTTATATAGTGTGGGTTAATACTCATTTGTTAATGGGCTAGGCTTATGTGGAAGTCCATGGATGATCCATGGAGCTTTTAACCCAGGGATCCTTGGAAAAGGAAAAGACATGGGTTATTAGGGTTTCACCCTAACCATGCACACTATATAAGCATGCTTATGGAGCACGAAATGGATCCTAAGAGAAAACTAGTGAACTAGTGTGTGTGTGTGTGTGTGCATGTGTGTGGCCGATTTTATACAAGGTGTATACTCTCTCAAAGTTTTCCAAGAGTTTGTGGTGTTTGTGATTCCATTTGAGGCATTCACACTATTGGTGCTTGGCCCTCAAACTCTTTAGAACCAAACTCACCAAAAGGTATGTAATCTCTTCCAACTCTTTTATGTTGAAATGTTCCCCATGCCATGTTAGATAGGTTATAAACCTTGGAAAATTATTATTTTGCATGTATTTAGACAAACATAGATCCAAGGTTTATTAGGGTTGCATGCACACTTAGGAAGTGTTAGATTGCTCAAAACTCAACAGTATGTGCATTATATTTCGTAATAAGTTGATTGGTCTCTAGATCTAGGCATGGTTGAGCTCCAAGAGCTCAGATCTACTACCTTTATGGACCCATGTTGCATGAAGACCTTAGATTTACTCTTTTAGTGCATTTTGAACCCTAAAACCCTCATGGATGAATATCTACACGTAAAGTTGGAAACTTTACGTGTTATTCATGTTCTAGGAACCCAGATCTATGAATGGCATGAACTAGATTCGAGCAAAATCACATATATGGCTCTTGCATGAAGCAGACTCGGCGAGTCTAGTCGCGAGTCTCCGAGATTATCCCCTTTTAACTGTGTCGAGTTGTGTAGTTAGTCCAAGGTGGACTCGGTGAGTTGGAAGCAAAAACTCACCCATAATGGCACTCGGCGAGTCGATGCCCAGACTTGGCGAGTTCAAGGCAATCTCCGTAGATCAAGATCAGACTCAGCGAGTTGTTCATACAACTCGGCGAGTCGCAGCGTAAATGTTCATCAGATGAAGATGAACTTGCCGAGTTGTTCATACAACTCGGCGAGTAGGATGAAGGACTTGAACATCAGTTTGGATGGAGAACTCATCGAGTCAACGCCTAACTCGATGAGTAGAAATAGAATCCAGGTCAGTAGATTGGATAGGGACTCGGCGAGTTGGCGAGCCAACTCGGCGATTCGGGTCAACTGAAAGTTGACTCTAACTTTGACTTAGGGCATGATCAGGGGTAAAATGGTCTTTTTACCCAAAGGACAGTTAGCAGTATTTGATTGAGTAAGTTGTGGGAATTACAGCCGGAGGATTTCTGGAGCAGCGTCAGCAGAAGTAGACGGTTAGTTCCCGATCAGATCAGCAGCTACTCCGAGGGGAGTTGCCTTCCAGTAGCGGTGGGTCTAAGGCCACAATGTCGGCCCACCAGTAGGAGATTTATGATAGATGATTGTCTTTGTGATATCATCTAGGTTTGCTACTACTTGATATGTTATATGCTAGCATGATATGTTTGATGGGTTTTAGCCATAAGAACTTTCCTATGTGCGCATGCAAAACCCTAATGCTTGGATCTAGGCTTTCTAATTAAACATGCTTTGAATCCAAGAGTTCAAATGACTAATTAGGTTAAATAACAACATTGAAATAGATCTAGAATCATACCTTTGAGTTCCTTGTTGATCTTGTTGTCTTGGAGCTTCTAGAGTCACAAATGTCACTCCTCTAATGGCTTACAAACACCAATAGCAAGCAAGATGATTTAGGAGAGAGGAGAGGGGAGGAATTCGGCCAGAGTATCTCTACTTTAGATGGTGTATTGAATTCCCTCACCCCTAGGGTCTATTTATACTTGTAGACTCCTTAAGGGTTACAACCTAAACCCTAATTGGATAACTTAGACTTTAAGTTGATCCATATCCTTTCCTTGATAACCCTATGGACGATTTTGTCTTATCCAAGCCCTAGAAATCGTCCATCCTATCTTGGATAAGGATTTATAGTCTAAAGTGTAACTATCAAACAATTGACAGTTTATACCCCTTTATTTAATTAATCACTTTAAGTCACCAAATTAATTCCAATTAATCTATGACTTATATTAATCAAATAACCATTTATTATTCCTTATAATATTTACTCTCTCTTAACAAATCATCCATCAAGTTGCTATGGTGAAGGCAACCCAAAAGGACCATGCACAACCGGATCAAATACTTGCCTAATATAGTTGCAGCCTTAGACACTATTCCAACAGTCTCCCACTTGGATAAGTCTAGTAACTATACAAGTACAATTCGGTTTGCAATCATAGCTCTCAAAGACGCTATCAACTCTGATCTAATCAATCTTGTCCTTTAGATAAGGGATCGTACAGTCCTCTGTTAGATATCATGCTGACAATCCTATGGAATGGTTAGTCAAGCATTTGATTTCTCGATCTCCGATTTATTTGATATAGAACTTAATCAAACACATCAATTTAGTTCTGACCGGGCCCGGCACATAAGTCAAATCAAATCATCGAGCGGCCAAGATATCGCTTTTACCTTCTTAGATAAAAGTTACAGATAAACTTCGACTTATATGCATTTACTTATTCATTAACCAACTATACACAACAATGCGTTTTATAACAACGAGTTACTGATGCGTTTTCGCATTATCAATGTACAATCAATTAACAAATAATAAACCATATATCTAGGTTTTAAGACTATATGATATTATCGTCTTGCGATCACCTTTTATATCGTATTCCATAAGGTGATTCCAGCAAGCGCGGGTCTATTCCAATGCTCAAAACCAGTTCATAAGCACTCATGAACGTTGCAGCAACCCTTGCTATGTCTAACACCATTTAGACATTCTACACACCAATTCATGACAATCTTCATTCATATCTACTCCCAACATATGAACGATTCTGGATCATTGCAATAATTCGATTATTCCTAATGAACTCAATTATTCTGGAAGTCAAAACATGCAAAGTGAAACAATAGTTAAACAATTAACATGTGACAGTAACTTTACTCATAAATAAAACTCCTTTATTTAATCATCAAATGTTAATTACATTTATCTATTATACGTTTCTAACACTATCTAATCTATACTAATATCATCCTTTAGCCCAATACTCCTAGCATGTTGCAAGTGCTTAACCCTACTCAGTCCCTTCGTAAGCGGATCTGCTGGGTTATCTTCGGATGATATCCTCTTCACTATGAGTTGTCCTTCTTCTACACGGTGTCTAATGAAGTGATATTTTCTGTCGATATGTCGAGATCTACCATGATCCCTCGGTTCCTTGGTCAAGGCAACCGCACCTTCGTTATCACAGAAAATCTCCATGGGCTCCTTTATGGCCGGCACAACTCCAAGATCACCAATGAAGTTCTTTAGCCATATTGCCTCCTTCGACGCTTCGCTCGCTGCGATGTACTCTGATTCGCATGTTGAATCAGCTACGGTTTCCTGCTTGGAACTTTTCCATGTCACTGCTCCTCCATTTAGGGTAAAGACCCAGCCCGACTGCGAACGATAGTTGTCCCTGTCGGTCTGAAAGATGGCATCACTATACCCTCGCTCCTTCAAGTCATCACTCCCTCCAAGGACTAAGAACCATTCTTTTGTCCTCCGAAGGTACTTAAGGATGTTCTTCACCGCAATCCAATGTGCTTTGCCAGGGTTCCCTTGATATCTGCTAACCATGCTCAAAGCGAAGGCTACATCAGGGCGAGTACAAGTCATAGCGTACATGATTGAGCCAACTGCGGAAACGTATGGTACTCGGCTCATTTCTTCTATCTCAGCTTCGGTACTCGGACTTTGAGTCTTACTTCAACTTGGCATTTCCTTGTATCGGTAGTTCTCCCTTCCTTGAGTTTACCATACTAAAACTTTTTAGTACCTTCTCTAAGTAAGTATTCTGACTAAGTCCAATTAGTCTCTTACTTCTTTCTCTTACTATCCTTATTCCCAAAATGTAAGAAGCCTCTCCGAGGTCCTTCATAGCGAAACACTTCCCGAGCCAGGACTTGACTTCCTGCAGAGTCGGGACGTCGTTTCCTATGAGTAATATGTCATCGACATATAGAACGAGGAAGCTTACTATACTCCCACTGGCTTTGACATATACACAAGATTCGTCTTCGCTTCGTACAAATCCAAACTCTTTGACTTTCTCATCGAAGCAAAGATTCCATCTACGAGACACTTGCTTAAGTCCATAAATGGACTTCTCAATCTTACACACTCTATTCGGATGCTTCGGATCCACAAACCCCTCTGGCTGAGCCACGTAAACATCCTCAGCCAACTTTCCGTTAAGGAAAGCGGTCTTGACATCCATTTGCCAAATCTCATAATCATGAAATGCGGAAATTGCTAGCATCACTCTAATAGATTTAATCTTCGCAACTGGTGAGAAGGTCTCATCATAGTCAACTCTGGGAGTTTGAGTAAATCCCTTCGCGACCAATCGCGCCTTATATGTGTGTACGTTCCCATCCACGTCGGTCTTCTTTTTGAAGATCCATTTGCACCCAACGGTCTTACGTTCGGGCACATAATCAACCAAATTCCAAACTTGGTTATCGTACATGGATTGGATCTCGCTATGCATTGCCTCTTTCCATTTCGCAGACTCCGGGCCTGCCATGGCTTCCTTATAGCTATTAGGTTCATCAAGATTTACTAGTGTACCATCACTAATATACGTTTCCCCTTCGGTAGTAATATGAAAACCATAAAACTGGGGTTGAACTCTAAATCTATCGGAACGTCTGAGAGGTAAGGATTCGTCAATCGGTTCAACTGGAGTTTCCTCCTCGGGTTGAATGCCAGCGGAAGAGGTTCCTTCATCTATCGACTCTTGAATATCTTCAAGTTCGATTTGCCTCCCACTGTCTCCTTGGCTTATGAGTTCTCGCTCTCGGAAAACTCCTCTCCTCGCAACAAAGACAACATTGTCTTTCGGTCTATAGAAGAGATATCCAAAGGATGTTTGCGGGTAGCCGATGAAAATACATCGCTCACTTCGAGGTTCAAGCTTGTCATGAGTATCTCGTCTTACGAAAGCCTCGCAACCCCAAACCTTGATATGTGCCAACGAGGGAGCTTTCCCTGTCCACATCTCGTGAGGTGTTTTGGCAACCTTCTTAGTAGGGACTCGGTTAAGGATATGGGCGGCAGTCTCTAAGGCATACCCCCAAAAGAAGATAGGTAGTGAAGCACGACTCATCATAGAGTGAACCATATCCAATAAGGTTCGATTACGCCTTTCTTCCACACCATTCAACTGCGGTGTCCTAGGAGGCGTCAATTGCGAAACTATTCCACACTCCTTGAGATAATCGTGGAATTCAAGACTTAGGTACTCTCCTCCTCGATCGGATCGAAGCATCTTGATTTTCCTGCCCAATTGATTCTCCACTTCATTCTTGAACTCTTTGAACTTTTCAAAGGTGTCTGACTTTTTCTTGATTAAGTAGATATACCCATATCTACTATAGTCATCGGTAAAAGTCACATAGAAGCGATTCCCATCCTTCGTGGTTGATCTAAAGGGCCCACATACATCGGTATGTATTAGGTCCAATAGCCCCTCGCCCCTTTCACAAGTACTCGTGAAGGGTGACTTAGTCATCTTTCCAAGCAAACAAGACTCGCATGTGTCATCTTCCCTAAGGTCGAATGATTCCAACACTCCATCCTTTTGGAGTTGTGCTATGCGTTTCTTGTTGACATGTCCAAGACGACAATACCACAAGGATGCTTTATCCATACTAGTGGAAGAATCAATATTCAAAACATCATTTCCTAAGTTATCAACAATCATAACAGTTTCATATATTCCATTACATGGTATAGCTTCAAAGTAAAAGACACCATTTAGATAAGCCAAAATAGAACCATTCTCATTATTAAAAGAAAATCTAAATCCTTGTCTATATAAACCATGAAATGAAATGATGTTTCTAGCCATTTCTGGCGAATAGCAACAATTGTTCAAATCTAAAACCAAACTATTCCTAAGCACTAAAGAATACACTCCAATCTTGGTCACAGGCGACGATATTCTGTTCCCCATGATTAGATTGATCCTTCCTTGCTCTACATCCCTACTTCTTCTTAGTCCCTGCACATTAGAACAAATGTGATAACCACAACCGGTATCAAGAACCCAAGAAATAGCATGATTAGAATCGTTAGATTTGATTGTGTATATACCTGCGAAAGATGGCTTGATCTTTCCTTCTTTGATCGCTTGCAGGTAATCCGGGCAGCTTCTCTTCCAATGTCCTATCTTGTGGCAGTGGTGGCACTCTGCCTCCTTTGGGTTGGAGCAGGGCTTAGCGGGATCAACTTTGGTCCCACTAGAAGAGGCACCATCTCGGGCTTTCACCTTACGATAGTTATTCGATGAAGCTTTCCTCTTCTTTCCCTTCCCTTGACCAATAGCCAAGACAGGAGCAGCGGACGGATTGGGAGTAGGTGCAACAGACTTGTCCTTGAAGTTGCTCTCAGCGACCCTCAAGAGACCTTGGAGTTTGCTTAGGGTGACCTCTTCTTTGTTCATGTGGTAGGTCATCCTAAATTGGTTGTACATCGGAGGCAAAGAGTGAAGCACCATATCGATCGCCAAGTCTTCACCGAAGTCAACATTTAACTTGCGAAGGCGGTCGACATACCTTTGCATCTTTTGCAGGTGCACGGTAAGAGATTCTCCATGACCCATCTTAGCGAAGATCATGTTAGTGAAAATCTCATAATGCTCTTGTCTCGCGTTTTGGTGGTATCTCTCCAACAAGTCTTGATGCATCTCGTATGGATACATGTCCTCGTAGGACTTTTGGAATTCGGAGTTCATGGTTGCGATCATGATGCAATGTACCTTCGTTGCATCTCGTTCATGAGTTTCAAAGGCGGTGATTTCTTCGGGAGTAGCAACTTCGGGGTTGATTTTCTCGAGCTTCTCATCGAGGACATACTCTTTATCCTCATAGCGAGCAATGGTGCAAATGTATCTTATCCATTCGCTAAAGTTCGTTCCATCGAAGGTGCCTTTTGGCAAAGGCTCATCAACGTGAAAGAACTAGCAGTAGCGTTGTTTGCGTTCGACATCTTCAATTAGAAAAGGACAAAGATAGATTAGAATAAGAATCCCTAATTATCACCCAATAAGAAAAATTAGGGCTAGGATCCAACAATAACATTTACATACTAGAAAAGGGATGCCGTAATCTAACATGCAAATAAATTGAAGGTAAGTGAATGACGATTCACTAATTCTCCATTACAAAACTTAAACTATTAGTCCTAAGTGTTTTTGAGAATTCCTAGGTTCGGATGAGATTCATTGAAACTATTCAATGGCATGTTTAAATCTCGATATGCCCCTCTCGTTTGTGACTGGGATGCCGAGGATCACAAAGCGGGTGTGAATTACCATGCAAATTCACATGGTGCCTTCATTGTAACGATCACCTATTCGATGTGCCGGTAAACCACACACGCTCCATCGAACTATGATAAACAATGAATCACCCTTTGCCACCTTCGCTTAGAACCAATTAGTGTGTCGGTAAACCACACACGCTCCACTAACTTCTTAGCAAGGTGCAAAGTGTAATTTCATGGGATTGCATCAATTCACTTTTCCTAAAGTAACTAAGATTGGGAAATTTTTAAAACGTGTAGTTACTTTGTATTTCTTATTATACTTTTAATGAGAGGATGAGATTGCCCTATCTTACCCGTTCGGCTAACGACCCTCCACCAATCAAGCAAGCGGTGGGTGTGAGTGTACACCCATTAAGCGCCATTTTATAGGCCGCAACCTTATACCCACCTTATAGATCGGCTTCGTGAATGAGGCCTACTAACGGTAAGACTAGCATTTAGTTATACATATATATATTATTCTAGTAATATCATATTAGTATAGGGTTGTATTTTAAAACCTTTTTCAAAATCTAGGGTTTGAAATTTAAGTTGTCTAAATTAAAACTTTTAATCACAAATATAAATTTCAAAACTTTAGGGTAGGTTTTAAACATTTAAAACATGAAGGATCAAATAACAAATAATTCCAATTAACAATTAATATCCTAATTATCTTTATTTGATTTATCCAAGATTTCTTTTAAGATAATTATCAAAATAATTAATCATTTATCAAATAAGGAAATTAAATATTTTATTAGATGATAAATATCTTTAATTAGATCAAGATAATAGTCATATATATCAAAAAATCGGATTAGGGTTGATCTAATATGATTAAGGTAAGTTTCCATAAGATAAACATGAAAAAATCCCGGTTTTGCCTAATCCAGACGCTCGGACTCGCCGAGTACAGGCCTACTCGCCGAGTCCACTTTGGAACTCGCCGAGTACATGACTCATAAACCCAAAATCGAATTTTGCAGGTTTGTTTCAGTTAATCAAGCAACAATTTAAAGGAAACCAAACCAGGCTCTGATACCACTAATGGGTTTTAGCCATAAGAACTTTCCTATGTGCGCATGCAAAACCCTAATGCTTGGATCTAGGCTTTCTAATTAAACATGCTTTGAATCCAAGACTTCAAATGACTAATTAGGTTAAATAACAACATTGAAATAGATCTAGAATCATACCTTTGAGTTCCTTGTTGATCTTGTTGTCTTGGAGCTTCTAGAGTCACAAATGTCACTCCTCTAATGGCTTGCAAACACCAATAGCAAGCAAGATGATTTAGGAGAGAGGAGGGGGGAGGAATTCAGCCAGAGTATCTCTACTTTAGATGGTGTATCGAATTCCCTCACCCCTAGGGTCTATATATACTTGTAGACTCCTTAAGGGTTACAACCTAAACCCTAATTGGATAACTTAGACTTTAAGTTGATCCATATCCTTTCCTTGATAACCCTATGGATGATTTTGGCTTATCCAAGCCCTAGAAATCATCCATCCTATCTAGGATAAGGATTTATAGTCTAAAGTGTAACTATCAAACAATTGACAGTTTATACCCCTTTATTTAATTAATCTCTTTAAGTCATCAAATTAATTCCAATTAATCTATGACTTATATTAATCAAATAACCATATATTATTCCTTATAATATTTACTCTCTCTTAACAAATCATCCATCAAGTTGCTATGGTGAAGGCAACCCAAAAGGACCATGCACAACCGGATCAAATACTTGCCTAATATAGTTGCAGCCTTAGACACTATTCCAACAATGTTGTATGTGATAGTAGTAGAGTTCGGTTGTTAGAACCAAAGGGTAGTCAGACACCCCAGATATGTCTGATATTATGTTTGTGTTATGATATATGTGATGGTAGTAATAGGGGTGAAATAGTCCCCGAGGTTCGGTTGTTAGGACCGAAGGGTAGTTAGCACCCCAGAATAGCTCGACATGGGTAGGTCAGCGCCCCAGAATGGCTTGACATGGGTAGGACGGTGCCCCAAAATGGCCGCACGGGTAGTCGGCACCCCAGAATGGCCATACCGGATAGTCAGGAACCCCAGAATAGCCTGGCAGTATGTATGTTATGTATTGTATGCTATGTGGTACGATGGGGGAACTCACTAAGCTTTGTGCTTACAGTTTACAGTTTTGGTTTCAGGTACCTCTTCATCAAAGGGGAAGGAGCTGGCACGGTAGCGGCAGATCATGCACACACACTGGTTTCCGCATCTATTAGATTTCTCTGGGATTTATACTCTGATATTTCGATTGGTTGTATGATTTGGCTTTTAGACATGGTTTACGTTGTGACATAGTTTGATCAAACAATGTTTTTAATTATTAACGTTTTCTAAAGTAATGTTATAAAAACGAAATTTTTGGACGTGAAAATTGGGTCGTTACAAGTTGGTATCAAAGCCTTGGTTTGAGGGATTCGGACATACCTTCGGGGGTGTTTGAACTCAAATCGAGGGGATTAAGAGATTTTGGAAAGAGAAAATGTTTTCTAAAAGGCTAAGTAAAGGGGTTTTAAGAAAGAACAAAGTGTGTGATGTGCGCGACCAGCCGAGCTCAAGTAAGTATTCCCAAATGTACCCATACAAGTTTATTTATGTTTATAAGTTGCTGTAGTACAGCATGCTAGAATAAGACTAAGGATCTAGGAGTGATGCCTTATGTGCCTGCTTTATGTGCTTCAGTATATGAAACAGTTGCATGCTAGAATTGAGTAGACAGCAGTAGGGTAGCCTGTTTAAGTTATTCCTGATAGTACGGGTTTAGCATTGTATGCTAGTTCAGTTCTCTCTACGAGGATATAGTTGCTTGAGATTGTTTGCCTTATGTCCAAATGTTGTTTGCTTTGTGCTATGTGGGCTTTGAAGTGATGGGAGTTAACTGTTAGGTGAATACGTTAAAGTCACATGTGATCAGGGTTGAATAATCTCAGAGTGTTGGATTTGACTCTATTGCGTAGCTCTTGTTTGAGTCCTAACCGTGGTAGAGATGAGTCCCTTACTCGAAGGATTATCTGAGCCTCATCACATGTGATTGTATTCAGGTAATAGTTAATTGGCATCACCAAGAGGCCTGCAGCAGCTGAGGACTGGATAGAGTAGAGTCAGAGATTTCCTTAGGGCAAGCCTAGGACGAGTATAGCAGTGTTCAACCATAGTATAAGGGATCTGGTGGAGTCGAGGCAATCCTTGAAGAAGGTACGGTTAGATGTGGAAGGTAGTATGGGCCCGTACTACTGGAAGCAGAGGATCCGTACCCGAACCAAGGGAGGCCAAGATGAGACCAGGGAACTTGTGGTAGATGTGATCCCTCAAGAAGTAGTAGTATCACTAACAATTATTCTTTTGTATATTGCAGAATGGTGGTACTACGATCGAGGCCACCAGTGGGCAGTTCAGGTTCGGGATCGGGTTCCGAGCCGGTAGACGAGGGGCTACGTGAGTTCATCACGTCAGAGATTACCAGAGGCATCCTTGAGTCGACCCCCATTATCTTTGGGTCGATCCAGGAAAGGATCATCGAGTTGATGCAGGATCGCCTCAGGGCGTTCAGGAGCGACATGGCATCTGGCTAGTTGGGATCTCGCATGTTGTCCTTTAAGGACTTCAGGGGCAGTGGTGCGCCGGATTTCCACGGGGTGAAGGACCCCATTGTTGCCAGGCGGTGGATTGCAGACATCGAGTCTGCACAGTTGACTAGCTTCTGCCTCGAGGGGTCGAAGGTGAGGTATGCACCAGGGCATTTACGAGACCGAGCTCGAGATTGGTGGGAGTCAGTGGGTGACTCTTTGGGAGCCTCAGCTATCGAGGCTATGACCTGGTCGGACTTTGTGACCAGGTTCAGGTCAGAGTTTGCATCGATTGTCGAGCTTCAGCAGCTGGCCAGGGAGTTTTTGGACATGAGACAGACGACGGAGACCGTGGCGGAGATCACCGCCAAGTTCTAGGAGAGGGCACTGTTGGTGCCCCAGTATGCGGGCGGCGAGGGCATGAGGAGGACCCGCTACCATGACATGCTCCGGGCTGATATCCGGGAGCACGTTAGTTTTTCAGCGTGCCCCACCCTGGACTCCATGATTTCCAGGGGGATGGAGAGGGAGATAGATTTGGAGCATATCCAGAAACGGAAGTTAGAGGATGGACAGACAGGAGGGTCTTCGGGGAAGAAGCCCAAGGGATCAGATGGTAGGCCGAAAGGCCAGTCAGGACCGAGCTGCTGCAGGAAATGCGGCAGGCCGCAAGAGGGGGCGTGCAGGATGGGATCATCAGGCTGCTACAAGTGCGGCAAGATTGGGCACTATAGCAGGGATTGCACTGCTCTGGCAGCAGTTATTCAGACATTGGATTTGTTGTGTTTCCACTGCAACTAAAGAGGCCACAAGAAGGCCAATTGTCCCCAGTTGACAGCTACAGCGCCGGTGAAGGCGCCAGCTCCAGCGACCCTGCGGATCACAGATGGCCGACAGGGCAAGGCAGAGGCTCCAGTGGTGAGGAGTCGGGCATTTCAGCTGACCACCGAGGAGGTACGCGCAGCAGCCGATGTGGTGACGGGTATGATTGTTTCCCTCTCGTTTCTTTATATGATGTTATGATATTGATATGTGCTCGATATATGTATATGTGTTAGGATTGTTCCATGTGAACAGTATCCCAGTTCAGGTGTTGTTCGACTCGGGTGCATCCCGATCGTTTGTGTCCCTTGCGCTTAGCAAGAATTTTCTTGAGTCTTCGGGCATGTTGGATTGCCCTTTGGAGGTAGAAATTATTGATGATCGATCGGTGCGAGCATCGATGGCGTTTCGGGACTGCGTATTGCGTTTGTTTGAGGAGCACTATTTGGTAGATTTGGTTCCCATTCCGTTGCGTGGGAACAAGGTGATTATAGGCATGGATTGGTTGAGCCCTAATGGGGCAGTGATAGATTGCGCACAGCAGCTAGTGCGAGTCCAGACCCCAGGTGGGGGAGAGTTAGTGATTCATGGCGAGAGGCCACAGTGTGGACCCTCAGTCTGTTCAGCAGCGAGGGATAGACGATACCTTTAGCAGGGATGCGCAGGTTACGTTGCGTACATGATGGATACTCGGGAGGCGGGTAAGGCGACAGTGAGCGAGGTTCCGGTGGTGCGAGATTTTGCAGATGTTTTCCCAGAGGAGCTTCCTGGGATACCTCCGGAGCGACAGGTGGAGTTCAGGATTGACCTCGTTCCTGGTGCGGCTCCGATAGCCAAGGCACCATATCGGCTGGCTCCTCCTAAGATGCAGGAGTTGTCTACGCAGCTGCAAGAGCTGCTAGACAAGGGATTCATTAGACCGAGCAGTTCACCCTGGGGAGCCCCGGTTCTGTTTGTGAAAAAGAAGGACAGGTCGCACGGGATGTGTCTAGATTACCGGGAGTTGAACAAGGTAACGGTGAGGAACCGTTACCCACTCCCGAGGATTGATGATCTCTTTGACCAGCTTCAGGGAGCATCTTGGTTCTCCAAGATTGATTTGCATTCGGGTTATCATCAGATGAGGGTTAAGGAGGAGGATACGCAGAAGACCGCGTTTCGGACGCGCTATGGCCACTATGAGTTCATGGTGATGCTGTTTGGGCTCACCAATGCTACTGCCGCGTTCATGGACCTCATGAACCGCGTATGCAGACCGATGCTGGATTGGTCTGTGATAGTCTTTATCAATGACATCTTGGTTTATTCCAAGACGCAGGAGGAGCATGAGGAACATCTAAGAGAGGTTTTGGAGACCCTAAGGAGCAAGAGCTTGTATGCCAAGTTCTCCAAGTGTGAGTTTTAGTTGCGTGAGGTGCAATTTCTCGGACACCTTGTCAACCAGAACGGGATTCTGGTCGATCCGGCCAAGGTCGACGCCGAGATGAGATGGGAGGTTCCGAAGTCTCCATCTGAGATTCAGAGTTTCCTAGGATTGGCAGGCTATTATCGGAGGTTCATTCAGGATTTCTCCAAGATAGTCGTACCCCTGAAACGGTTGATGAAGAAAGTCGTAGTCTTTCGGTGGGGACCCGAGCAGCAGGCAGCGTTTGAGACACTGAGACAGAGATTGTGCGAGGCGCTGATCTTAGCCCTGCCAGAGGGCGTAGAGAATTTTGTGGTTTATTGTGATGCGTTTATTTCAGGGTTGGGCGCGATACTGATGTAGAGGGGGCATGTCATTGCCTAAGCTTCGAGGCAGCTCAAGCCTTACGAGGCGAGCTACCCGACGCATGATTTGGAGTTGGGGGTGGTGGTTTTCACTCTCAAGATTTGGCAGCATTACCTCTATGGGGTTCGGTGTACCATTTACACGGACCACAAGAGTTTGAGGTACCTCATGGATCAGCCGAATATGAACATGAGGCAGCGTCGGTGGTTAGACGTGGTGAAGGATTATGATTGTGCGATCCTTTACCAACCGGGAAAGGCCAACGTGGTGGCCGATGGGCTTAGCCGCAAGGCGGCGCCGATCAGGGATATTTGCATGAGGATGACTGTGGTGACTCCCTTGTTGGAGCAGATTCGGGAGGCTCAACAGGAGGCTATCAAGGAGGAACATTGGAAGAGCGAGCGTGTGGTGGGTCAGGTTTCCTACTTCGATTATGATAGCCGAGGACAATTGACACTACACCGTAGGGTGTGGGTGCTGTATCTCAGAGGCGTGCGCCAGATCTTGATGGAGGAGGCGCATAATTCCCGATTCTCTATTCATCCTGGGGCGACGAAGATGTATAGGGATCTTCGTCTAGATTATTGGTGGCCCTGCATGAAGCGGGATGTGGCATGGTACGTCGAGCGGTGCTTGACCTGCAGGAAGGTCAAGGCCAAACATCAGAGACCGCATGGGAAGATGCAGCCGTTGGACATCCCGTTGTGGAAATGGGAAGACATCACGATGGATTTTATCACAAAGCTTCCCAAGACTGCACGTGGAATAGATTCGATTTGGGTCATCGTGGATCGATTGAGCAAGAGCGCCCATTTTATTCCGATCTAGGAGAGCATCTCGGCCGAAAAGTTAGCCGATATCTACATCAGGGAGATAGTAGCGCAGCACGGGGTGCCAGTGTCAATGATATCAGACCGAGATGTGCGATTCACTTCCAGATTTTGGAAGAAGTTTCATGACGAGTTGGGCACTCGTATGCATTTTAGCACCGCCTTTCACTCGCATATGGATGGTCAGAGCGAGCGGACCATCTAGACTTTGGAGGATATGTTGCGGGCATGTGTGTTAGATTTCGGTGGTAGCTGGGATACCTATCTTCCCTTGGCTGAGTTCTCATACAACAATAGCTACCACGCGAGTATTGACCATCCCCCATTCAAGATGTTGTACGGAAGGAGGTGCAGGACCCCGATATGTTGGGGTGAAGTTGGCCAGAGGGTCATGGGGAGCACCGAGGTGGTGCTCGAGACGACCGAGAGGATCCAGCAGGTTCGGAGCAGGCTTCAGACTGCTCAGAGTCGACAGAAAAGTTACGCCGACAAGCATCGATCCGACTTGGAGTTCCTGTTGGGCCAGAGATTTATCGGACCGTTCAGGGTTGTAGCCCGGGTGGGAAAGGTGGCGTATAGATTGGATCTGTCGGTCGATCTCAACCAGATCCACAACACTTTCCATGTCTCTCACCTGCGGAAGTGCTTAATGGATGATTCAGCAGTGGTGTCGTTGGAGGATATTCAAGTTGATGACAGCCTGAATTACATTGAGCGCCCAGTCGCAATCCTCGACAGGAAGTCGAAGGATTTGAGGAACAAGAGGGTGGAACTGGTGAAGGTGCAATGGCAGCACTGCAAGGGTTCGGAGTGGACTTGGGAGCCGGTAGAAGAGATGATGGCGCATTACCCCGAGTTGTTTCAGGATCGAGCGGCAGACTTCGAGGACGAAGTCTAAAATAAGTGGGGGAGATTTGTAGCACCTAGTTCCTGGTACGTGAGTTTTGCCTAAGTACTTTGTGTTTTTGGCCGTGGACTCGGCGAGTTGGAGGCCCGACTCACCGAGTAGAGACGAGACTTTGGGGAGCGGTTAAGATGGCGACTCAACAAGGGTTTGCACCCTATTTAAACAACCATGTGTGCCCCAACTCCGCCCCATTCACCCCCAGAAGCTCTCCATACGTTCTAGTTCTTGTTCTTGTGAGTTTGAGGCATTTTAGTGTGTGTTCTTGAAGATTTTGAGAAGGAGGTGGAGTAGATCAAGAGGAAGGGAAGGAAGCCAAGCATCTTAGTGTTCTTTCAATGATTTCTTTGAGGTAAAACTCGTTTTCGCCCTATCTTTATTCTTATAACTCCATTAAAGTCTTCCTTGAGCCCTTCCCCAAGCTTGTATGTGCATTATATTTCATAATAAGTTGATTGGCCTCTAGATCTAGGCATGGTTGAGCTCCAAGAGCTCAGATCTACTACCTTTATGGACCCATGTTGCATGAAGACCTTAGATCTACTCTTTTGGTGCATTTTGAACCCTAAAACACTCATGGATGAATATCTACACGTAAAGTTGGAAACTTTACGTGTTATTCATGCTCTAGGAACCCAGATCTATGAATGGCATGGACTAGATTCGAGCAAAATCGCGTATATGGCTCTTGCATGAAGCAGACTCGGCGAGTCAAGTCACGAGTCTCCGAGATTGTCCCGTTTTAACTGTGTCGAGTTGTGTAGTGAGTCCAGGGAGGACTCGGTGAGTTAGAAGCCAAAACTCACCCATAATGGAACTTACCGAGTCGATGCCCAGACTCGGCGAGTTCAAGGCAATCTCCTTAGATCAAGATCAGACTCGGCGATTTGTTCATACAACTCGGCGAGTCGCAGCATAAGTGTTCATCGGATGAAGATGAACTCGCCGAGTTGTTCATACAACTCGGCGAGTACGATGAAGGACTTGAACATCAGTTTGGATGGAGAACTCGTCGAGTCAACGCCTAACTCGACGAGTAGAAACAGAATCCATGTCAGTAGATCGGACAGGGACTCGGCGAGTTGGCGAGCCAACTCGGCGATTTGGGTCAACTGAAAGTTGACTCTGACTTTGACTTAGGGCATGATCAGGGGTAAAATGGTCTTTTTACCCAAAGGACAGTTAGAAGTATTTTATTGAGTAAGTTGTGGGAATTACAGCCGGAGGATTTCCGGAGCAACATCAGCAACAGTAGACGGTCAGTTCCCGATCAGATCAGCAGCTACTCCGAGGTGAGTTGCCTTCAAGTAGCGGTGGGTCTAAGGCCACAATGCCGGCCCACCAGTAGGAGATGTATGATAGATGATTGTCTTTGTGATATCATCTAGGTTTGCTACTACTTGATATGTTATATGCTAGCATGATATGTTGTATGTGATAGTAGTAGAGTTCGGTTGTTAGGACCGAAGGGTAGTCAGACACCCTAGATATGTCTGATATTATGTTTGTGTTATGATATATGTGATGGTAGTAGTAGGGGGTGAAATAGTCCCTGAGGTTTGGTTATTAGGACCGAAGGGTAGTCAACACCCCAGAATAGCTCGACATGGGTAGGTCAGCGCCCCAGAATGGCTTGACACGGGTAGGACGACACCCCAGAATGGCCGTGCGGGTAGTCGGCACCCCAGAATGGCCGTACCAGGTAGTCAGGCACCCCACAATAGCCTGGCAATATGTATGTTATGTATTGTATGGTATGTGGTACGATGGGGGAACTCACTAAGCTTTGTGCTTATAGTTTACAGTTTTGGTTTCAGGTACCTCTTCATCAAAGGGGAAGGAGCTGGCACGGTAGCGGCACATCATGCACACACACTGGTTTCCGCATCTATTAGATTTCTCTGGGATTTATACTATGATATTTCTATTGGTTGTATGATTTGGCTTTTAGACATGGTTTACGTTGTGACGTAGTTTGATCAAACAATGTTTTTAATTATTAACGTTTTCTAAAGTAATGTTTTAAAAACGAAATTTTTGGACGTGAAAATTGGGTCGTTATACCCTATTTAAGCAACTTAATCCCCAAGTTATGGCCTCATTTCTAGCCTCCAAGTCCCAAACCCTAATCCACGAAAGCCTAGAGCATTTAGTGAGTGTGTGAGCCATTTGTGAGTAACCTTGTGTGTTTGTGAAGCTTGAAGAAGAAGGAGTTAGAAGAATCAAGAGGAAGAGAGTAAATCCAAAAACTACACTTCTTTGGCTATATTTTCTGGTAATAAAGTTTCAATCTTGACCACTAGTTCATTATATCTCTTGCTTCCTCTTTTACAAGGATTTTCGCCCAAGAACGATACCTTTTGGAGAATGGACAACCCAATTGGGTATTCTTCTAGATCAAAGACCTTGAAGGGATGGTGGGGAATAAAGGTGCAAAATTTATGCCATTATAGCCCCCATGAAAGCCCTGGAGTGTCATTTTGGCCTTTTTAGCCCAAAAAGGCCATGCATGAACAGAAAGGTGGGAGCTTTACGTGTCCAAGTAGTGTTAGGGGTTTAGATATGTGGTTGTAAGTTCTAGTTTTGTGTATGAATGGCTTAAGGACCAAGTTTTAGGTACTAAGGAGTTAGGTTTTGAGCTAAACCCATTAAGAAGAGATATTAAGGGGTAAAGTTGGAAAATTTACCCTTAAAAGGAAATTTTTGGGGTTTATGTGAAGTATGGAGCTTGGATCTGAGGTGTAGGGGCTTAATCTATCAAGAAAGCCAAATAGGAAAGGGGACTCGGCAAGTCCAGAGAGGGAACTGTACGAGTTGAGTCGATTTTTCTTGATTCCGTACCAGGTGGATCTCGACGGGAATGTGAAGGGACTCGATGAGTTGACTCGGTTTATCACGATTCTGAATAGCATAAGAACTCGACGAGTTAGGAGGTAACTCAACGAGTTGGGTCAACTGGAATGGACTCGATGGTCATTTTACCCTTAGAAGGATTTTCAGTTTTTGACTAAGTGTTCTTTGTGAATTGATAGTCGGGGAGTCGTTAGAGCAACCATCAGAGATTCCTCACTTGAGATTTCAGTAGCCATCTAGAGAGGTGAGTTTTCCTCTAGTAGGAACGGGTTGAAGGCACCAATACCAACCCATTTATGTACGTTAGCGTATGTCGGACTTAGGTTCGATGTCGGGGTTAGGCTGATGTAGATAATATGTTTTTGGACTTCAGTCCGATGTTGGGACAAGCCCAAGGAATTTTTATATGCTTGATGTCTTCGTGATTCTTTCATGTGTTTGTTTATCTGTTCCGAACTTCGGTCTGATGCTGGGGCAAGCCCAAGGATTTTTTAGCTTATATGTTATGTGTTATGTGTTATGTGTTATGTGTTTCGGACATCGGTCCGATTCCGGGGAAACCCCAAGGAATGTTTAGCTTACATGTTATGTGTTATGTGTTCCGGACTTTGGTCCGATGCCAGGGCAGTCCCGAGGAACTTTTAGCTTATATGTTGTGTGTTATGTGTTCTGGACTTTGGTCTGATTTTGGGGCAATTCCAAGGAATTTTTAGCTTATATGTTATGTGTTATGTGTTTTGCACTTCGGTCCGATGCCGGGGCAAGCCCGAGGAATGTTTATATGTTTATGTTATGTGTTTATGTTATATGTATACCGAACTTCGGTCCGATGCCGGGCGGGGCACGATGTCAAACTTCGGTCTGATGTTGGGCGTGGCTCAATGCCAGATTCGTCCGATGCTGGGCAGGGACTGATGTAGTGGGCAAGGCCCAATGTATGCTATTATGTGATTATGTGTACGATATGTGGTAGTTTGGGGAGACTCACTAAGCTTTGTGCTTACAATTTTCATTTTTGGTTTCAGGTACTTCCATTAGTAAGGGGAGAGCTCGGGATGAGTGCATAGCACACACCACAACTTTTAGCCTAGGATGATTTACTTTGATGTTTTGACATGATTTTGATATATTGACAGTTGATTATAACATCTATAAGATATACAGTTTATGATTTTTATATGATGTATGATATTCATGGTTTTTATTTATGAATTAAAACAAAATTTTTGGACTATATAGTTTGGGATGTTACATATTGATTGAGCTTTTGGAACTACATGCTAATATGGATTTTATATTGTTTGATAGGATGGCATGCTTTATGTGAGGCACTGGTTTAGATTACTCGATGCTCGAATGCTGCTTGGTTTGTGCTTTTAGGGACCTCAAATAATATTGACTAGCTAATAAGGAAATACGTTAGGTTACATGTTTCGGGGATTAGATAATTTCTAACGTTAGGTTTAACTCTATCTTCTAGCTCTTTTTTGAGTCTGACTGTTATAGTGTGTGTCCTTGCAACCGAAGAATATTCTAGTGCCTATGGCATGTAATTGTATTCATGAGGTAGTCAGAAGGTATTAGAGGGAGACTTTTCTGAAGCAGATGGTGGAGAGTGGTGTTAGGGTAACCTTAGGAAAGCCTAGGAAGAATGTTAGAATATGCTTGTACATGGTTTCAGAAGGATGGGTCATAGGGATCTATGGTTCAGGTATGCGAGACTTAGCTCATGTTTAGTCAAGTCTTGGATGCAAACTAAGTTGCCATCAGATGCATGTGCTCATGAATTCATGAGTTGTCTTAGCGGCAGGAAGCTGTTGAAAAAGGACCTCGTTGTAGCAAGTGATACCTTTCAGGATGCCGGTGAATAGATCAAGAGGCGTTTGGGATGCTCGGGTTGGGTATCGGTTGTTGAGGGATGTCAGCTTGTTGTATATGTTGCTATCTATAGTCTGGGTTGGGCAGTTATTCATCGGTAAAGCAACTTCAGAGTTTGGTGTGTTTAGTTCTGCATGGGTTTTGGTTCAATAGTGTATTGGATAATTGGATCCATTGTTAATGCATTATTGATCGTTGGTCATTTCGTTCATCGTCAACGGTTAGGTTTCTTCGAAGGATTCGATTTGTATCAGTTGAAGTTCAATAGATGCGTCAACCTATCGTCAAATCCTGTACATTGTATATTGCATTTCTAGGTATGTGTACCCGTAGTTTTTGGTTATGGAAGTACAGTTCATAACGGAATCGAGCTCATCAAATATATTTGGTTATTGGTGTTGCTTTGGGTTTCTAAGCCCGTATCTATAATTGATATAAAACTTGAATTTATAGTATCATAGTCCTTTTGGGTTGCCCTCAAACCTAACAACTGGACATGATGATTTTGGAGAAAGAGTGGTTTATTTATTATTTGAGTAATAAATTGGAATAATTGATTTATTAATTTATTATGAAGATAATATGTTAATTAGAAATCATATTGTTTAATTAATAAATGATCAGAAATTAATTGGAATTAATTGAATTAATTAAAAGTGTAGGGTCCATTTGGTTATTTATTGGAAGTTGATGAAAGAAGCCAATAGACCTCATTAGATAAGGTGGAAGAAAATCACTTGGGAAATCCCAAGGAATTTTCATCCAAAGCCCCTTGGATGAGGGGAATAGGCTACTTGGTCACCAAGCAAAGTGCTTTAGGGTTTCCTCCTTAAACCCTAGGTTTGGCACCAACCTTACTCAACTATATAAAGGACCTAGGGCTTCATAATTTCGAAAGTATCTTCTTCCTCTTGGGTTAGCAAAAATTCTTCTCCTCTATCCTCTCATCCTCTTTCTTGTGTTGGGTGTGATTCCATTAGAGGCACGAAAATTATGGTGCTTGCTTCCAAAGGATCAAGAAGAAGGTGTTCATTGTTATTTACAACAATAACAATCAAGGTATACATTCCTAACCCAAGTTTGGTATTTTCGAAAATAGCCTAGGGTTCTTGATTTGTTGTTCATAGTTATATTTTAAATAAAGAAAACATAGATCTTTATTAGGTTTGCATACACACTTAAGGGTTTAAGTTTATTGTTTTGCAAAAAACCCATCAATGGTATCACATCACATGGTTTGTTTTTTGTTGAATTGTTATAATTTTTGTACTTGAACAAGGAGAAGAAAAATAAAATCGTCATTTTGTTCCGCCACCACGATGTGGTGACCTGCGAATTCGTTTGACCACGACGTCGTAATTGTTTGCCACAACGTGGTGGACGATCAGATCCATACAAATTATTTTTATTGCTTATCTCATTAATTGATTAGGATAGTTACCTTAAATAATGTTTTCATTAGGTAAAAGTAGATAATTATCTAAGTAATTAGATATCCTTATCTTGAATTCATGATTGGTTTATTTTTAAATTAAAATTAATTTATTAATTTTCCATATTTAAAATATAAAGTATGCCTCATTCACGAAGCCATACTATAAAGGGAGTTTAAGGAAGCGGCCTTTAACATGATTGTATAATGTGATTACTGTAACTAAACTATTTTACTTTAAATCACAATCTTAGTTATTTAAGGAAAATGTGAATTTGTATGCCAACCCATGAATTGCACATTATACTTTATAGTAGTTAGTGGAGCATGTGTGGTTAACTGGATAACTAATAGTGACTTTAATGATTGATAATGGGCATCTCGAAAATTATCATTGATTAATGGAGTGTCTGTGGTTAAACGACACATTAAAATGAGATGATAAATGAAATGGAGAGTGCCATGCTGATTTGCATGTTTATTCACATCTTGTTTGTGATCATTGGTATCCCAGTCACAAATGGAAGAGCATAATCTGAGATTAAACATGCCATTGAATAGTTTTAATGAGTCTCAAAAGATCTAGGAATTTCACTAAACTAAATTTCCTTTAAATTTCGTTTTTCAATGGTGGAATTGGTAAATCATCATTTACCTACCTTTATAAAATTTATAACTGGATTACGACATCCCTTTTGTAAGTTGTGAATTTTATAGTTAGATCCTAGCCTTGGTATTTCACTTTTGGGTTGTTATTATGAAATATTGTTCTTATCTAACTAAAACTACCTTTCTTTTATAAATGTCTGCTCCAAACGATGCTTCTGGTTCCTCCTACTCCTCTAACCATAACTTTTCCTTGTTGAACATCTGCTCAAAGGCACAACTAGATGGCACCAACTACAATGACTGGATGCGCAACAAAAAAAATGGCCCTTCGTTTTGAGGACAAGGAGTATGTCATTGAGAGACCATTGGATGAGATCGACGAAGAGAAGGGAACTCCTGAAGAAATGGTCACCTACAAAAAGCACTACAATCATGCAACAAAAGTTGCTTGTATCATGGTGGCCACAATAAGTCCAGAATTGCAGAGACACTATGAGGATTATTGTCTGTACGAGATCAACAAGGACCTTATTGAGAAATACCATAAGCGAGCTCGTCAAGAAAAGTAGGAGGTGGTAAAGTCGCTCATAGCTAGCAAGATGAAACAGGAAGAGTCTATTAGGAGCCACATTTAGAAAGTGCAACGATATGTAGATGGCCTTGTCAAGCTAAATGTGAATTTTGATGAAGAGTTGTCAATAGACATAGTGTTGAACTCTTTTCCAAGTATTTAGGATTTGTTCATATTGACCTATCATTTGAACAACAATGAAACTACTTTGTCTCAATTGCACAACCTCATGTGAACATTTGAAGAAGGAATGAGGGGAAAAGGTGTTGCCTCCACTTCTAATAGTGCTCCCATTTTGGACATCGTTCAAGGAAAAGGGAAAAAGAGCAAAGATTCTCCCAAGCGAAATTGGAAAGGAAAGTCCCAAGCTGGGTCATCAAGCAATGGGCCCAAAGGCAAATCCAGTTCTGATACTCCCTTATGTCTGACCCAAAAGAGACCACTTGCTTTTAATGCAATGACAAAGGGAATTAGAAACGAATCTGCCCAAAATACTTGAAAGATATCAAAGATGGCAAGGTGAAGCCAACCTCAGCAAGTATTTACACTATCTTATCTGATAACTCATCATATTCTCGTTCTTGAGTCCTTGATACAGGATGTGGATTTCATATTTTTTCTGATTTGCAGGGGCTTAAAAGAAGTGAGGATTTGGAGCATGGAATAATGGACTTACCATGGGGAATAGGCGATCTTCACATGCCACCCATATTGGAGTTTATGGCTTAGTGTTTAGCAGCAATAAGGATTAGATTTAATAAATTGTTGGTACTCGTCAGAAATGACACAGAACATTATTTCCTTTCATGCATTGTTTAAAAAAGGTTTTAGAAATTCTTTTAATGATGATAATGGTTCTATTTCTGCATATAAATATTGTATTTTTTTATTTCGAAGCTTTACCTTTTGATGGTGTGTTTGAAACTATGGTGATTATGGACAATATAGGTTGTAGTTTTTTGTCAAATTGATTTGCCTAATGGTGTAGGCAAATCATGCTTGTGGCATTGTCATCTTGGAAACATTAACAAGAATCACATTGCCTCACTCCAAAAGGATGGAGTGTTGGAATCATTTGACCTAATGTCAGATGATGAATGCGAATATTGTCTTTTAGATAAGATGACAAAATCACCTTTCACTGGTTCTTGTGAAGGAGGTGAAATTTTGTTGGATGTCATACACATATGTGTATGGGCCCTTCAGATCTACCACAAGGGATACTAATCGATTCTATGTGACTCTTATTGGTGATTATAGCAGATATGGGTATATCTACTTATTCAAGCATGCGTCATAAACCTTTGAAAAGTTCAAAGAGTTTAAACAAGAAGTTAAGAATCAATTGAGAATAAAGATAAAGATGCTTAGATCGGATAGAGGTGGTGACTATCTTAATATCTAGTTATGCGACTACCTCAAGGAATGTGGAATAGTTTCACAATTAACATCTCCTAGGACACCACAACTTAATGGTGTGGCTGAGATGCGTAATCGAACCTTGTTGTACATGGTTCGTTCCATGATGAGTCGAGCCTCTCTTTCAATTTCAATATGGGGGTATGCCTTGGAGATTGCCGCCCATATTCTTAATCTTGTCCTAACTAAGAAGGTTGCCAAAAAACCTCACGATATATGGAAAGGGAAGGTTCCCTCAATGGCACATATCAAGGTTTGGGGTTGTGAAGCTTTAATTAGACGATAGACTCACAACAAGATTGAACCTCGAAGTGAAATATGTATTTTTATTGGATATCCATAGAAGTCCTTTGGATATTTTTTCTAAAGACCTAGTGAAAATGTGGTCTTTGTAGCAGGAAGGGAATCTTTTGCGAGAGAGAGAGAAAGAGAGCTCATATGCAAAGAGGACAATGGGAGTACCATTGATATTGAAGAGATTCAAGAGTCAAACGATGAAGGAACCTCTAAAGACACTAGGGTTCAACCTGAGGAAGAGATTCCAGTTGAACCCGTTGATGAGTCATTTCTCCTTAGGCGTTTCGCTAAAGTTCGAATGCCACATGAGTTCTATGGTTTCCATATTACTACAAATATTTATACGTTTATTAGTGATAGTACACTGGTAAATTTGGATGAACCGGCTAACTACAAGGAAGCAATGGCAGGTCATGAGGCAACCACATGGAAAGAAGCAATGAACAGAGAGATCAAGACCATGTATGACAACCAAGTTTGGAATTTGGTTGACAATGTACCAGGTCATAAGACATTTGGCTGCGAATGGATCTTCAAGAAGAATACCCACATGGATGGAAAGGTACAAACTTTCAAGGCTCGACTCGTTACGAAGGGATTTACTCAAACCCCAGGGGTTGGCTATGATGAGACCTTTTCACCTATGGCTAAGATTAAATCTATTAGGATAATGCTCGCCATAGCTGCATTTCGTGATTATAAAATTTGGCAGATGGATGTCAAAACTACTTTCCTTAATGGGAAGTTGGCTGAGGGTTTTTACTTGATTTGGCCAAAGGGTTTTGTTGATGCAAAGTTTCCCAATAGAGTGTGTAATATTGAGAAATCAATATATGGATTGAAACAAGCTTCTTGCAGATGGAATGTTTTCTTTGACGAGAAGGTAAAGGAGTTTGGCTTCTCTAGAAGTAAAGATGACTCCTGTATATATGTCAAAGCTAGTGGGAGTATAGTAACATTCCTATTGTTGTATATTGATGACATACTTCTTATAGGAAACAACATTCTGAATTTGCAAGAAGTTAAGTCTTGGTTTGGAAAGTGTTTCATTATGAAGGATCTGGGAGAGCTGCTTATATTATAGGGATAAGGATTCTAAGAGACAGGAGTAGAAGACAAATTGGACTTAGTCAGAGTACATACTTGGAAGAGGTGCTAAAACATTTTAGTATGGAAAATTCCAAGAATGGAGAACTGCCTATACAAAGTAATAGCAAACTGAGTAAGACTCAGAGACCGAGTACCGATGCAGTGATAGAAGAGATGAGTAGATTTCCATATGATTCTGGCATTGGATCTATCATGTATGCTATGACATGTACTCACACTGATGTGGCCTTTGCTTTGAGCATGGTTAGTCGTTATCAGGGAAATTCAGCTAGAGGTCATTGGATAATGATTAAGAATATTCTTAAGTATCTACGAAGGACTAAAGACAGGGTCCTTGTACTTAGTGGCAGTGATACATTGAGAGTAACTGAGTATAGTGATGCCAACTATCAAACAGAAAGAGACAACTTCCGTTCTCAGTCTGGTTGGATGTGTACCCTAAATAGAGGAGTGATAGCCTGGAAAAGTTCTAAACAAGATATATTGGTTGATTCTACATGTGAGTCAAAGTATATAGCGGCGAGAAAACCATCAAAGGATGCATTTTGGTTGAAAAACTTCATTAGAGACCTTGGAGTTGTTCCAGCCATTAAGGAGCCAATGGAAATTTTCAGTGATAATGAAGGAGTGGTTGCCTTAAAAAAGGAACCAAGTGATCATAGGAGATCAAGACATATCAACAAGAAATACCATTTCATCAGACATAGGGTAGAAGTAGGCCACCTCATGGTGAAGATGGTGTCATCAGAAGAGAATCCTACAAATCTCTTCACAAAGGGTATGAGTAGGGTCAAACACATTCAGCATGCCAGGAGCATTGGTCTGAAAGATGATATTATTTTTAGTAGTTAGATATTTAGTTTGAAACTTGTAGCAAAGTAAATGTAATTGACTTTTTGTGATTAAATAATAGAGAGTTATTTATGAGTTTGTTTACTACCTTTTGTTAATTTTTATTATTGTGTTTCATTTTGCATGTTTTACTTCTTGAATAATTCAATTACTCAAAAGGTGCATAGTCATTCTTACTTTTGGAAGTAAGTAGTGAATTAAGACTTTCATGAATTAGATTGTATATTGTCCAAGGAGTTTTAAACATAGCAATGACATTGCTGCAATATCCATGACTACTTTGAAATGGAGATTTAAGCATTGGATTAACCCACGCTTAGAGAATTACTTCATGGAATTTATCACGAGAAATTCTGAAACGATAATATCATATAATCTTAAATAGAGATATGTGAGTTGTGGTTTACAAGTCATGTGTGCATTGATGATACGTAAATGCATCAGTAACTTGATGTTATAAAACTTATTGTTTTGCATAAGTTGATGAGTAAATGGAGCAAGCATATAAGTCAAAGTTTATTCGTTCCTTTTGACCTAACAGGAAAAACTATATCTTTATGCTCCTCGGTGATTTGGTGTTGACCTATAGTGTTGGGCAGCCATGACTTAATTGATGTGTTTGGTTAGAAGTTTTATGTCATTAGAAATCAGAAATAAAGAAACAAAGTGTTGGGTAGTGAGATTGATTATGTTCCACGTCTCATGTGTGAATGATATCTTACCAAATGGAGGGTTATATGGTCACTTATCTTAAGACATGTAACTGACTGGGTCAGAGTTCGCAAAACGGCTTTTGGAAGCTACAATTTGCTGATCAGTTTAGAAGTTATACTGACAACTATATTTATTAGACTTACCAAGCGGGAGGCTATTAGATTAGGTGTCTGAGCCCATAACTATAATTGGTTTAAAACTTGAATTGATAGTAGCACAGTCCTTTTGGGTTACCCTAAAACCTAGCAACAGGACATGATGATTTTGGAGAAAGAGAGGTCGAATTATTTTTTGAGTAATAAATTGGAATAATTTATTTATTAATATATTATAAAGATAATATGTTAATTATAAATCCTATTGTTTAATTAATAATTGGTTAGAAATTAATTGAAATTAATGGAATTAATGAAAAGTGCAGGGTATGTTTGATTATCTATTGGAAATTGAGGAAAGAAGCCCATGGACCTCATTCAAAGAGGTGGAAGAAAACCACTTGGGCAAGCCCAATAAATTTTCATCCAAACCCCTTGGATGAGGGGAATGGACTGGTTGGTCACCAAGAAAAGGTCTTTAGGGTTTCCTTCTTAAACCCTAGCTTTGACACCAAGCTAACTCAATTATATAAAGGACCTAGGGCTTCACAATTTTGGAATTCTCTTCTTCCTCTTAGGTTGGCTGAAATTCCCCCCCTCTCTCCTCTCATCCCCTTTCTTGTGTTGAGTGTGATTCCATTAGAGGCACGATAATTGTGGTGCTTGCTTCCAAATGATGAAGAAGAAGGTGTTCATTGTTATTTACAACAATAACAATCAAGGTATACATTCCTAACTTTAATTTGGTATCTTTGAAAATAGCCTAGTGTTCTTAGGTTTCTTAATTTGTTGTTGATAGTTATATATTAAATAGAGAAAATATAGATCTTTATTAGGTTTGCATGCACACTTAAGGGTTTAAGTTTATTATTTTACATAAAACCCATCAATCGGGAGTTCGGATGTTGGGGCGGTGTCGTTAGTTTTTCAAGTGTAACTCCAGATCATCGAGGATCAACTTTTGAGGCATGTCAGGGTTGGTATTGGATTGATCCGACCTGGGTTTTAACAACAAATTTGGATAATTTTGGAAGTGTTAACGAGCTACTTAGGTATTAGGTGGATATGTTCAGTTTCAATCAAGGTGTGAGATCTTGTATCGGTCATTCATGAGGATGTCTCTGCTAACAATTAAGGTTCGTCATTTCATTAGATCTATTGGTACCTCACCCTCTGGGTAAGGTTGTGAAGAAGAAGGAATGTAGTAGATCCAAGGTTGGGTATGTGTCTCCTCTTCAGGGTTTACATTATGGTTGTGCCTCGATTATCGTCGTGATGTAGTGCTTTTGGAATGAATGTGATGATATGAAGGGACTTGATTCGGATTATTGGTTTGGTTCTTATTTGGTTTATATCATTTGAATTGGAACAAGAGTATGACCATGACCACCTATATCATTTTTGGTTGTGTATGACCGTGTTTTCGTATTATTCTGCATTAGTAACATCATGTACTGTGAAAGGAATTGTGTGTGATAAAAGGTTTGGCCCATGTTGTGTTCAGTTAGCATTAAGGGGGGGTGTTGATTGGGTTCCTGCAATTCAGTGAGTTGGCGGTTGAATATATTTAGGTCCTTATGGTGCTGGTCGTGAATCTTTAGGTCAGTGATAGAATAATAAGGGGATCAACATAGTACCGTGAGCTTATTGTTATAGTGGTTAGAGGGTGCCATGATAAATCCTAGACAATGGTTGTATGCTTCATATGGGTGGCACCCGGTAGTAATTTGATTGAGACTCAGTGACCAAGTGGTTTGGATCGTTAGTCTTGTTGTCATGTTTAGGTGTTAGTGCATTGTTGGGAGCCGGGAGACTTAGTAACCAGCTGGTTTGGATCATGTAGCCAATAAAAGCTTGTTGGGAGTGTTAGTTGTGCATCGGGAGTCTCTTGCTGAATGTATGAACTATGAACCCTATTTGCTAGTGGACTGTTTATTTAGAATTTGGTTACCAATGTTGAGTTTTGATTTAGAAATTTCGGGTCATGATGTTCATGGTGAAAGTATCGAATGGTTTGTCAGGTAGATGTACACTTGAGCTGATGAAGAATTTGGATGCAATGTGAGATTAATAGATTGACCACTTTTACGCTCATGGGAGAAGTGGATTAATGACGACTTTTCAGGAAGTTAAGTGTGTATTTCAGGTTTTAGGGCTTAATTTTTGGATGGGGATTGGTCGAAGTTCACAATCAACATGTTTTAAGTATTCATTATGTATGGTTCAGTGATATTCCTAAGTAGGGACTAGGGGTAGGTTTGACGGATGGATGATCATTAGTCTTAGGTTATGGTTTCTAAAGTAATGCTGATGGATTTTTGGTTTTGAGGAGTATATTGATGGAGTTGGTTTGTATTTGTGGTTTCGAGAGTTACCTGACTGATTGGTTTTGCTATGATTTGGGTAGATAAGGATAGTTTTTTCAATTGAGTGTTTTCAAGTTATTGAGTTGATTGTTGGTATTAGTGGGGTTCTGAGTGGTCTCTTGGTATTTTTTAGGGATGTAGGCGTTGGTTGAACTTGGTTTGGGGATCAATTTTATATCTGATGTAGGGTTTTCAGCATTGATAAATAGTCATGGTTTATGTTTCTCTAAGCTATCAGTGAGATAATCCCAAGGTTGGAGGATTTGTTCGGTTCATTTTTTTAATGGAGTCCTTATGGATATGGTTTGGAATGGTACTATTTTTCTTGAAGTTAGACATGGTTCCAGGTTTTCAGTTTTTGGGCAGGCCAAAATGGGACTTTTCATCTAATAGTCAAGGGCGGCATACTAAGATTTGTTCCTTGGTCAGAAGATGTGATTTTTGCTAAGGTAGGGTTCCGTTAGTAGTGTTGGAAGTCAGTCGTTGTGTGTGATAATTTCTCAATTCTAATTGGGATTCAGAAAGTTTTGGCGACGTCGGCTAGTATGGTTAAGTAAATTGTGAGGACGAAATCTAATTCAAGTGGGGGAGTGTTGTAACCCCAAAATACTTGAGATATAATTTATTTGCTGATTTGTGAGTTTTGGGGGTTGCCACGATGTGGTGGAGAAACAACCACGATGTGGTGAGGACAAATTGGTCGCATACTTCATTTAGGTCACCACGGCGTGTCATTCTTTTGGCCACGGTGTGAAAATCCGTTTTGAGGTCTAAACACTGAATTTCGAGTTTAGCACCCTATTTAAAGGAAGTAGTAGCTAGGGTTTCACCTCTTGACTCATTTGGTGTGTTTTTATGGCCTTGGAAGGAAGAAGAATGATCTTTTGTACATAGATTAAGCAAGCTACTCATATTTACTCCTTTTGTGTATCTTCTGGATCATTTGTGAGTTCTCGCATTTTATCTTGATGATGTTTACATTATAGGTCTAGGTTATTTGGTATGTTTTGGTATATATTTAAGTTTTGGGTGGTTGAAAGAAATAAAGTTTGCAACTTTATAGATCACTTTGGTCCATTGGTCATCATATGTTCTGGATCTATGAATTGGTAAGGTGTTGTTTCCATGCTTGAGGTTTTGACCTCTTTTTCACCTTCTTGACCTAACTTAAGCCCACTGATTGCATAGGTCATGCATGTCTGAAAAGGAACAATTTTAGGATGTTTTATGAGTATGAATGGCTTGTGGAAGGTATGGATGAGTGGGTCAAATGATTAAGGACTTATTGGTTAGGTTGTCCCAAAGGCAATGACCACGGCGTGAAAGGATGGTACCATGATGTGGCGATTATGTTATCCACGAGTTGTCTATCTAATGCACTCCACAACGTGGCAGATTGAGCGCTACAACGCGGTGAGTGTTTGGATCACGACTTGTCAGATAGCCACGATGTGGCGATGGTTTGGCCATGACGTGGAGGACTTCTGAAGCTTGGATTGGGGTTTTGTTTGTTATCCACGACGTGGCCATGGGCTGGCCATGACGTGGAGATAAGCTGATGATGGATTTGACGGATGACCTTAAGGGTTGACTTTTGACTTGGTTGACTTTTGGCCAATCGTTAGTTTAGAAGGCAATCTAAGGGTTTACCTTGTATGAATTGATAAGAGGTGTTATCACCATTGTTCGGTTGTAGGTGTTATTAACTGTGGTTTCATCTGTAAGGTGAGTTCCTTCACTGTACTCATGGGTCGAAGGCACCAATGGCAACCCACTAGATTATGTTTGTAGGATGATAGTTGTCTTTGTGACACTTATTGTTATGCATGTATGTGCTTGTTATATTTGTGACTCTTGCTGATATGATTGTATACTTAGTTATAGGGGTGAAAATACCGGTTGAAAGAAACTGAAGGTGGTGAAATAGACTCAATACTAGTTGAAAGAGATCGAAAGGGGTGAAATAGACCCAATACCGATTGAAAGAGACCGAATGGGGGTGAAATAGATCCAGTTTGGTTTTATACTGTTATGTATGTATGTTATGGTATTTTGAGGAAAGTCACTAAGCTTTGTGCTTACGGTTTATATTTAAAATGTTTTTAGGTATTTCTGATTTCAAAAGGAATGGTCTGACTTAATCGCACTGCATCTCTTGGAGATTTATTCCACATTAACTGTTTTGATTTAACTATAATGTTTTGAGATTACTTTTATTATGATTGACTTTTGGGATAATGAAGAAATGATTTTGATAAATAAATGAAATTTTTAGACGTTATAATAATAGGAACATAAGTGTTAATTGGAATACATAATTACAAAACCTTTTCTTAGCGATTCCTTTATAATTTTGTTAGCTCTTTACTAACATTTTCCTAATAAGAATTTAGCCGTTAAAAAAATAGCAACACAAAACCAATATCAAACTATTGAAATGATAAGAGTTATGAAGAAAAAAAATTAACATAACAATGGTTGTGCTATAAGTACCCTCTTCACTCACATATAGTATCACACCGAAGGGTGCACAAACACCATTACACTCACATATAAATGGTGCACAACATTACGGGATACATATAAAAATTGTCAAGACCAAATGCAAATGACAACGATCATGTGTACTTTACATTTTATTTCTTAAATATTAAAATATATTTTGAATATCTAGTAACCAGTCAACTTCTTTAAATTGATGGTACATATCAAGTTTTATAATGGGCAAACAAGATAGGCATTACATTTTTGTAGTAAAGAACAAACATGCAAGCACTAATGGACCACCCTTTTAATGTCATTGATCAATAAATATATTTTCTAAAGATAACATATTTTATACTTTTTGTTATTGTAAGAAAGATACTATGTATTGTGAAACACAACTATACAACATGATTATAGAAATTTGATTTTAATGGATACATAATATTTAGAAAATAAAATAAATTTTCTTATTTAATTACACTATTTTCTTTTGCTAAAATATATATTAAATGAGACCGAATAAACACTCAATATATAGAGGGATGCCAGCTTGGTTTTGGCATCTTGTCCTTGTGGTACTTGCACTTGGATATCCTTGATATCTTTTGACATGACTTGTCCAATTATTTTTATATATCAATAATTATTTTGGTTGTCAAATATCATAATTCTTTGGCTCCTTTAAATTATTAATATCATATCAAATTAATGTAAAAGGTAGGAGTTTTAGTATTATAATTTATAAATATGATTTTTTTGGTTTTTTTTGAAAGAATAACATATACAACCACTATTATACTCTTAAATTTCCACTAAAGACTTAAACCTTTAACATTTGTCCGAAAAGCATCTATTATCAACTTTTGATACAGTTAAAGTATAAGTTCTTTGTTTATAAATATGATATCTTATGAAATATTTTCGAAATCCATACGTGTCATCCTTAAAGTTCATTTTAAGAAGTTATAAAAGGAAGGATGTTTGATGCCGGTTTGATGGTTACTAAACGAACTATATGCAATAAATAAGTAACATAAATTTCAGTTACAATCTTTTTACTCAAATTTCAAAATTATTGATGAATATGATTTTATAGGATAATGAGAAATGCCCCACTTGACATTATTAGCATATAAATGTGCACAACACAAAAGCGAAGTGCAGCTACTTTGGTTGGTATAAGAATCCAACGCGACACAATCATAGATTTGATGTAGATTTTTGTTTTCGTTTTCTTTTGGATTTTTAGACCAGAAGGAATGGTTTCGAGCTAGTTAAAACCATTTCTAGCGTATTTTTATTTTTTCTTAAAAATAGAGTAAAAAAAATAAAATAAATAGTGTTTTATCTTTAATTTAATTTTATTTATTTTATCATATATTTATCTCTAAAAAATATATTCTTAATATATTTCAATCTTTCAATTTATATAAATTATCATAACGTCTCTTCTACTAATTTGATTTTAATAAATATATAATTTATATTTTTTTCATTACAATAATATTAAATAAATAAGATTATATTTATAATATTTAATTGTAAGCTTTTGTAAAATATATTATCGTGTTTTAAAATTTAAATATGTATTTAATAAGCAAAGAAGAAACTTTATATTTATAATTAATTAATATAATTTAATATATAACATAATATTCTAAGTATTAAATATTACATTTAAATTATTATTAATAGATAAAAATAAACTAAAAATATATGAAAATATAAAAAGAAAGTCTAAAACCGACAACTTAAAGTTATCCATATTTTGAGGAAAATGAATAACATAACACCAAATATGGTGATATGGTGTTATACTATTTATTTCCACTAAAATTGAAGAATAAATGGTAATGTTGGAGAAAAATGAAAGAAAAAAAATAAAGGAAATAATAATAGTAGGTTGGAGATGCTTCAAGCTTTACTTCAAATATATGTGATAATGTTACCGAGCTCTATATCAAATGTCACATAACTTTCCAATCACCGGTTTGGGATAATAAATAACACAGTCGTTTAGCTATAGAGAATGAAAGGTGCTTAAGCATGTTAAAAAGTATGCTAAGGGTATTGTAAACCGCCCCTAGCTCTCGTTAAGCGCCGTCACCAAAGAGAAGAGAGAGGAGAGAGACAAGGGGGAGGTGGCCTATGATTCATTGGCATTGAATTATTATTATTATTATTTTAAATCCAAGTTATTTAGTAATCATCGTCACCACTCCCCTACTTTTACAAGATATAAAAAAATCCGAGGTAGAAGTATGCTAACTATCTTTTTTAGATTTTTTTGGTAGATTAGATTCATCTTTGTATCACTTTTTTTCTAACGGTTTTCCTTATAGAATATGTGTAAATATATTTGAGATCTTTTAGTATTTTAATATTTTGGTGGTTATCTACTTTTATACTCTATCATTGTATAAGGATGATATGTAAGCGCGAGGATGATAAGGAGATTGAACCTACTTTTGTGGTATTTAACGATTTTAAAATGTTATAAAGTCGGTAAACAAAAATATCAATAGAATGAAAAATACTTTCATTTCAAAATAAATTATAAATTGTCAACTTGTACATTTTCATAGGCTTATTATTATTATTATTATTATTATTATTATTATTATTATTATTATTATTATTATTATTATTATATCATAGTAAAAATTAAAAAACAAAATTAGTATCTATGATTGCAATAAGAATTGCCAAGATACAAATATATAAAAATATAAATCATAAAATTTAATAAATTATCTTGAAATTTTTTAAAAATAAACTTGAATTTAATAAAAATATACATTTGGCCATGTGATAAACTATTGAAAAAGGTATGACATTTCGTTTCACCACTTAAGAATGAGTTGGCTAAAAAGACACTTCATTTTACCATATGGACACCCTAATTTAATTTTGAAATATTTCTATTGGTTGAAATTGCATTGTTTTCCGAAAAAACTGATTATCAGTAATTAACTATTGGTTGGCTTTTTAAAAAGTAGTTAATGGGGTGTTCAAATGATGTTTTATTAGCAACGCCCATATATAAGTCCGTAGAATATGGAAATTTGGCACATTTTAAAGTACCTTTTTAACTTGGTTTAAGTGAAACAAGTTCTTTTCTTTTGTGCTAAGAGATTAACCCAAAAAATTATTATCATCATCACAACAAACATCTTCATTACTGTCTTTCTTGAGATGATGCAACAAACTCCACCGTGTCAAACTTTTGTTTGTACATTCTACACAAATTTTCCATTTTGCCTTCAACATCTTGAACACCCAACTTTCATATCAACAACTTGTGTTGACTTGAGACTTTTATCCCGCACTAGTTTTATCCGCAAAATGACGGTATTGATCCGGCAAGCACCGAGAACCGAATGAGGCAAATTAATTTAGAGAACCAATCACCGAACTGCTCGAGTGTTTACAATCATGTTTGGTACTAGTATCAATACTTGGTTGTAAGGGGGTAAATGAATCAAGCTATTCAGGATTGACTTATTAAAAGCTCAACTCGAGGTCGAGTTAAACGAGCCCGAACCGAGCTCGATCTTAGTTTCAAACTCATTTATTAAATGAGCTCGAGCTTCATATGCTGAGCTCGATTAGGCTTGCAAGCCTAAACGAGCCTATGCATAATAATATAATATAATTTTTAATTTTAATTTTGTATATTAAATTATAATTAAATAATTAGTTATTGTATATCATCTAATGATAAACAAGGATTTTACCAAGCTTAAAAACACAAATAAGCTTGATATTTGACTATTAACTGAGTCAAGTTCGAGCTGAGCTTCGACTCGTTTAAGCATCCCACACAAATGAGTCGAGCACGAGCAGAGCTCGAGCCTATTAAATAATCCATTAGCCAAGCTCAAGCTTTGAAACTTAAGCTCGAATAAAGCCCCATGAATTTTATACGAGTCGAGTCTGAGCCTACATGAGCTCGAGTGTAATACCAAGTTCCGCGTATAATTACTTTTGTAATTTTGGGCATTTAATACTTAAACATAAAGCTTTGTGGTGACCACGACGTGATGGTGATAGCACCACAATATGGCGGCACCCAATGGAAACGCGTATTCATTTTGATAGCACCACCATTAGGTAACCTTCATTTGATTAAAACCATACAATATCAGAGTTAATATACAAACCGCAGAAACGAACATCTTTGATGCGTATGTACAGTCCCACCGAGCTCTTCTTGAGAACGACCTACAAAAATGTTCAATCCACAACTATAAGCATAAAGTTTAGTGAATTCCCCAATTTACAACATATTCCATCATACATACAATGTATCCACACAAGAGTTCAGCTCTACTACCAAACATACAATTCTGCTATCTACGTAATCATACCTAAGAAACATACATGAAGTAATAGGTCAACTCTAACCCCAGGTGAAAGCTATGTGCTAATTCATAGTCTTACATCTTTCCATGGGATAATCCCATGGTCTTTCCTTGTAATGTCATGGGCTACCCTCATGGTCTTACGAGCAAGTGTTATGGACTACCCCTATGGTTTTTCCTTACAATTCTGTGGGCTACCCCCATGGTCTTAAAAACAAGTTTTGTGGGCTAATCCCATAGTCTTTCCTTGCAATGAAAAAATTCATATGTAATTAGGGATCAAATAGGCAGTCGAACAGATGAGCTACCCGAGAGCAAACAATCAGATAAGAACATCACAATCATGAATTAAACCAAGAGTTCTCAGGCTATCCAACTTAGACTACATAGAACCCAAGCTATCACCACCACATAACGATATAGCATACATTCATATCATAATCTAACAAGATACATTTCCTTGGTAAATAGCCTTCCCTAGTTACCCTACCTTTGACCACTTCTCAATTAAGTCATTCGCTGATCATTCATACATAATCCTACTAACTGGCCTACCCATTTACCCTATCCAAACATAAGTATTATCAGTACCATGCGATTAGCAGGTAAGACCCTTCCAGTCTAGCATACAATGACACTAAGTGTCCAATACTGCACTTGTATATAAATAAGTTATCTCAACCACTCACATACTTGTGCTCTAACAACATCTCTATCCTAACATGAAAAGCACGTATGATGCGATACATGGCATAGTGAGAAACTCACCTAAGCTGATGAGCCGAAGAAGCATATCAACACTTTCGCACCTTTCACTCCTCAATCCCGCGGGCCAACAAATCACCATAAAGAAATGAATCCTCAATTAACAACCTCGACCCTCTAAGTTTGACCCTAAGTTAAACTGATCAAAGGTCAACGGTCAAGGTCTACAAAGTCAATTCCACATCGTGGACCCTCCTAGGCTACGTCATGGCAATGTCAAGAAAAACAGTCATGATTATGAGCATCACCATGTTGTGGAAAACCCTAGGCCACGTCGTGGCTTCTGGAAGAATGCCAAAATCTCCATTAAGTGCTTAATTCACTTAGACCAAAGCCCAAAACTTCAGATCTAGTTCTTTTTATTGACATAACGGATAAATTTTCCAACTTTATCCATTAGGACTCCATCATAATGCTAGATCTACAACTCTAAGTCCTTAATAGTATAAAACCTTCCCAAAACATGCATGAATTCAAGAACAAGATTAAGATGCAAAATTTTCCAATCCAACAAGATTATGAGATGACAAAATAAGCTTAAGAGGTACTGGAGTTCACTCAACTCCAAGCATAAGCTTTCAAGGACCAAAAAGGGAGATACATGATCAAACTACAAGATCTATCAAACTAAAGATCAATACGAAATCTTTTTACTCACAATCGTCTAGAAATGAAGCCCTCTTGCTAGATCTACACTTGATCCCTTCACCAAAACATGTTGCAAGAAACTTAGAATTCAAAACCCATACCAAAATATGATAAGTGAGTCTTCAAATGTCCAAGAACACTCAAAGAGGTTGGGGTTGTCGAAATGGAGAGGTTGGAGGTTGAAAAGGATGATGTAACAATTGCAAAAATTGTCACCACTCACCAATTGTAAAAGACTTAGAATATGATAATTATCTAAAACACAAGGCTTAGGACCCTGGTGTATAAGAGAAAACATTCCAACATATACGTAAGTCACATAATTAAGTGCGTAAAGGTTGTGTTAACCATTATAAAAGGTAACATATTCAGAAAGTACACCACGGTGTAATTCCAAGGATATAAACTTCTTAAAAATCTGACTTCGATCGGAGGAGTTATGATTTTTGTAAAAAGTAAAAATCAATTGTTTAAATAAAATTATTAACATCAAAATAGTAATAAGAGATCGGTCGAGTTTTTGATAGTTTCACCAAAAGGAGAGTCGTAGTACTCCTCGTGTGACAACCTGAAATTATTTCGTCACTGTAACCCGTTTTCCGTTAATAGAACTCGTTCTTCTTAAACTTTTCCGTTAACATTGGGATCAAACAAATAAAAATTTGAACTTTTATTATGACTTCATAAGGATCGGAATAAATTAGGAATGTCGGAAACACCGTCAATATCCTTTTAAGAAGTTTTGGTACAAACAAGTTAAAATACGACCATTTAATCGGGTACGACCATAAGCCCTGTTTAACATCGGTATCGGGTAGAATTCCACCTGGCCACAAACTCAAACCCTATATAAGGGTTGAGTGGTCACCAAGTTAGACTTTTTACCACTCTAGTCACTCTCTCTCTACTCTCTCTCTTCAAGGCCTGATTCTTCCAAAAATCCGCAAGTTTTCGCTTCCAAACTGTAAGTACTTTTACCCTAGATTGTTCTACAACTCATTACATGTCATTAAGCTTGAAAATCATCCAAGAAGGCCAATAGTAAGGAGTTTACGGCCCAAGAACACTCTTAGGCCGTAAACCCCTAAAAGTGTGCCAAAATGCCCCCAAATCTCTTCCTTAGGCTTAGAGGCTAACTTAGAACATACCCTAGAAGTGTTTTAGACATTAAATCTTCTGTTTGGAGGCTTAAAAGAGGGTTTACGGCCCAAGAACACTCTTAGGCCGTAAACTCCCTCAAACTATGCAATTTGAGCCTTTAACCCCTTATTTAGCCTTGGACCTTCACATAGAAACTTGTAGGAGTAAGCTAAGGACCTCAAAAACGAAGTATAAGGGGTGTCCAAGGGTTTACGTCCGTAAACCATGGAGTTCACAACCGTAAACTCCCAAGGAGTGGTCCTAGGAGCGCAAACTCCAAGGGAGTGTCCCTTTTGAACCCTAAACACCCCTCAAGCCTTGTAATTTACCCTAGAACCCTTCCTAGAGACACAAGAGACCTGAAAACACAAAAATACACTCCTCCCATGAGTTTACGGCCGTAAAATCATGGGGGAGGTGGTCCCTCATCCGTAAACTCACCTAAGGTGAGTATGTGAGGAGTAAACTCCATAGTGAGGCCTAAAACTCCTTCCTAGCAACCCAATAGCCTTCTAGCACTTGACCATAGAGCTTTTCTTCACATTAGGATGTCTATATGTGTTTAATTAGTGTCTTAATCACTAATTACTTGTAAACATATGTCTTCATATGTTACTAGGGTCATAGAGTGTGTACAAGTCTTTACTTGACACCAAACGCTCATCCGACACTTCCACCCGATCTACTCGCTACATGTGAGTTCATACCCCTTAATTAACCTTTTCAAATGTTTTACATTGTTTTTTTTGGGGGGGGGGGGGATACAAGTAAATGCAACAAGCTTTAGTTTCAAATCATATATGATTTATAACTTACAACCAAAAAGTATTTTCTACACTTTTAGCTATTTGTGAATAAAACTGTATTAAATATTTATCAAACGCATTTTCTAGATTAAATTGTTGTTAAACCATTTTCAAAATGTGTTTAAACTAGTTTTCTTTTAAACTATATCTACATCAATATATTTACATAAGTAAGACTTGAAGGACTTAGGACCGATAGCTCACCTTATTTTCTGTTCTTGTTTGATTGTGGTCTTAGGGTATATTGTTATCCGTCCGAATGTCATTGATTTCTTAGTTATATATCATATATATTTGTGTTAGATATGAAAGTATTCACCTTATTTCAATACCTATGTAAATCAAAGGCATGAAACTCCACACTCTATTTAACTATAACACGTATAGTTAATACTACTGCTCGTTACCTCTATCACTATGATACCTACTATAATTACTACTAATACTAGTTAAGGCACGTTAAAGAGAACACTCTCTATACTATACTACATGTTACTATACTATAATACAAGAGAATACACTAATCCAGAATATAACACACTATCCCTCTATACGATACTCTACTGCGTAAATACCATGTAACCAGAGCTTCCCTGAAGGAAAGCAACACTACATGTATAGATCTATACAGGACGGACGCTATTACATCCTGACTGTTTACTACAGTCCGAGCCGACTAGGCCCAGGGGTGGCACTACATCACTACACTACGTATGACCGGGAAGGTCATCGGATCCTCTATAATCACTCAGTTTGGTTACATGGGAGATCACATCCATATCCAAATTAACACACTAAGACTTAAAGTCTAAGCTAACTTCCCGAAGGTAATAAATATACATATTGAAGTTTGCAACACTACTACAGCCAACCAGCAATACTTTTCATCATTTGTGTTACTTGAATGAAATTTATTACCTTATTTTTATAACGGAAAGTTTAAATTGAAATACTTTTACACACTCAAAGGATTTAACTTACAAATGTTCAAATCTGGAAAATATAGGATTTTCTAGGGATTTCTATTATTCTCAAAGAGTATTTACAGCTTTTATATTACATGATTGTAAACACTTTTTACAAACAATGACACTAAATTCTTATGAACTCACCAGCTTTATGTTGATACTCGTTTTCAAAATAACTTGTATCCTCAGGTCAAAGATAGACAGGTATTGGTGCAGCTTTTGAGAAGATGGAGCATATACAAGACCCATCTTTTATTTTTGTTATACTTTTTGTGTCTATTAACTGTACAGAACATGTTTGTATTTACAATTACTATATTAATGTAATGGTTGTTGTCGTTTGTTTTTACTATTATGCAATTGTTATGATACTGTACATGACGTCCTCCACCCCAGAATGTATTCCGCCATTCTCGGTTTTGGGGTGTGACACCTCGACCCTAAACAATTGTAGCCACGGTTAATACCCTAACTAATGACATATTTTCCTATATAGATACCGATTCAATCCTTAGAAAGAAACATGCGACCTAACGAAGAACGATTTCCATCACAACACAAACCACTATAATTAATAAGACCTACATCCTTATCTAAGCTCCAAGGATTTTGAAACCATGCTTGAATTCCAGACAGAAAGCCATCTGAACCATAGCCATGCTGACCAGAAACTCGCAACTCCAATCTAACCAAGGCCTTCCTGACCTTGCTAACCAAATGGAAACCCCAAACAAAAGCCCAACAGGCAAAGCCTATACTAGCCTATACTTCACTCATACCGACTGGAAATTCTCGATTTTGGTCTAACCAAAATCCTTATCAACTTGCTCCATCTTGCGAATGAACCAATGAATGAATTCCACAACTAACTATTGAAACCGACACCCGCACCCACATGGATGCACAACAAACTCCACACACAATCCCAACAACAAAGGGTTAGCTACCCATATACCTCCACACCACTCTTTCAACCCTTAAGTCTAGGAAAGTGACTACTCACAACCCACAAACGTACAATAACATGTTTGTCGCAACCATGTGAATGTCATGGGTTAAACCGTAGTCTTACAACACCTTCTTCCATGGACTACCCTATCGTATTTCCTTGCAATTCCATGGGATACCCCCATGGTCTTATAAGTAAGTGACATAGGTTAACCATATGGTCTGAATAATATCATGCTCATAACTAGACATGGAACATAAAATTCGAATTTCCCCATCTGGGGTTTAAAAGATCCATCAAAACAACTCTAATTATCCAGAACTCACAGCTATAAGCTAGAAGGAGCTTGGAGATGGATCATGGAGTGAAATTACAACATAGATTTCATAAAAACATCATATTAGGAAGAAGAACTCAGAATTGGAGACCTATTTACACCAAATTAAAGAGAAAATAAAGAAGAAAATTACCTCTATATGCTAGTTTGAGAAAGAATTTGACCAAGCTTTAAGCATGATCTTCAATTACCAAGGCACCATGTATTTAACGTTGAAAATCATTCAAATAGAGGGAAAGGGGCTGAAAAGATGAGTGAGGGGAAATAAGGAAGAAGATGACTTCAAATAGACCCAAATCTAGTAACTTAGGCATCTATGGTCCCTCCTTGTAAAAGCCTTTTAACAATTACTCCAAACTAATTGAGGAACAACCAATAGCTTACAAAATGGTCCATTTTCATCCTAACCTCTACAAACTAAGTCCAAGTCACTAGGTTGGTCACCTCTCAAGTCAAACATAAGTTTCACCTGTTTGATGCAAATTACCCTTTTAACAAAAATATTTTGCTACATATTAAAATTTGATTAATTTAAAATACAAATACTAACAAGATTTTTTATATTATTTTTATCAATTCCTCACATTTATATTCTTGAATTTATTTCAATTCGATTTATTTTATTTCAAATTAAAGAAAGATTTTTATTTTTACCAAAAAGGCCAAAAGTTTTAGCCCAAAAACAGGATGTTACGGTGAAATCTAGATGGTACAAACTTTATGAGATAAAGTTAGTATTTTGGTTTAAATGATGTGGTTGGATCGACTTCCTTCAAATGTATTCTTAGTATCTAGGGTATTAATTTACAGTATATCATTAGTCTGATTTGTAACATGGAGTTGAGAGTGAGAATAATTTTTTTTTTGTTTCACATGAGATGGATAATGAGATTTGGTTAGACATATGTAGGTTGTGGGGACTTCCAACTCCATCTTCCATAACTATTCAGTGTATATTTCATCTTGCGAATCATACTAAAATGAATAAGTGTCACAAGAAGTGTTAGGATGTGGTGATTTTGAGTATTTTTTGGGTTATTTGGAAATTTTGGAATGACTAGTGAAAGATTTGTTGTATGCCTTTATTTTACCTTGTTTGTATTTTTGGATTTAGAATATATATGTAAAAAGTTAGTGTTGATTGGATTGTTTTTTAAACATATCCATATATGGCATTAATCAGTATGTATGTAACAGCCCGGAATTCCAGGTATTTCTTTAAATTATTTTTGGGGCATATTTAGGAGGGGACTCAGCGAGTTGGTTCCTGACTCGCCGAGTAGGACCACGGTCTTGGTCACAGATTCGCGACTGGACTCGACGAGTCCATTAGGGACTCGGCGAGTCGACGCTGTTCAGCTGAAACCCTAGCCGTTTTGATTCTGAATCGTATATAATGTCTTTAGGGCCGTCATGTCTCGTCTTTTGGCCGATTGAAGATAACTTAGGAGTCTGTGGGCATCTGGAGCAAGGGTGAGGGCTAGTGGAAGCTTGAAGAGGTTGTTAGACAAGGAGAGGCAAGGTGGTGATCAAAGGAGGTTCAAGGGGTCGAGTTCTGAAGGTTGGGGACACAGGGAACACGTTTTCCAGGTAATCCTCGGATCATATCTGTAGCTTTTACGTTGTATGCGAATCTAGGGTTTAGGAAACCCATTTAAGGATTTGATAGATTATAGTGTTGTTACAAGTGTTTAAACCCCTGTAATAGTAAATGTGAAGGTCCAGGAAGCCCCATATCTATATATTATGGAATCATGCGAAGTACAGGAGGCAGTTGATTGATTGCATGGCGAAGACTCGCCGAGTCCAATGATCAGACTCGGCGAGTAGCTTGAAGATTTACTAGGACTCGCCGAGTTGTTCTTCAGACTCGGCGAGTAGCTTGAAGACCTACTGGAACTCGTCGAGTCGTTCTTTAGACTCGGCGAGTGGAGTCGGGGTGTCTAGACTCGCCGAGTTGCCTTTGCACTCGACGAGTCCGGTCAAGTTGACCGTTGACCTGTATGTAATTTAGTAGGGTCAGTTGTCTTGTTTGATAAGATCATTAATAAAGGTATGTGGTATTATAGGGAGCCTGCAGATTAGCAGATCGAGTGCGAGTAGCTCGAAGGGTTTATAGCTTGCATACTACGAGGTGAGTCTTCTCACTATACTTCACCCGTAAGGGTTTGACTGCGTGACCGGAAGGTTGTATGTGTTATATTTATGCTATGTCTAGAGAGGTAGATGCTTTATATGTGATATATGCTTATATGTGATGTATGCTTATACGGGCCGGAAGGCGTGACCTTATGTGTTAGAAAGAACGGTATGAAGTATGACTTATGTGTTATGTGTGATATGTTATATGTGTTATATTTTATACTATTATGGGCCGGAAGGCAATGTAATACGGGCCGGAAGGCGATATGTTGTGGGCCGGAAGGCGATTATGTTACGGGCCGGAAGGCAATGTTATGTGGACCGAAAGGTCCGGGCCGGAAGGCGTATGTGGGTAAGTCGTATACTGGGGAACTCACTAAGCATTTATGCTTACTAGTTGTGTTTATGTTTTTTTCAGGTACTAGTGATGACCGTGGGAAGGCGCCGGCGTGACACGTACACACTGCCATTGTTGAAGATCTTGAGGATTCGTTATTTATATTTTTGCAATAAACTTGGAATAAACTCTTTTGTCGAATAATGATGTTTTATTTTAAATGAAAAATTTATTTGAAAATTTGAGCTGTTACAATTGGTATCAGAGCCTTGGTTTGAGGGATTCGGGTGTACTTTCGGGTGCAACTGAACTCAGACCGGGGATTGGAGGAAAAACCTTTTTAAATAATAAGGACACAACATTTCATAAGTGGTAAGGCGGTAAAACAAGAATGGAGCAGTGTGTACGATCAGACAGCGCCCGAACGGTAAAGATCCCCAGAATACCTTACAATGTTATGTTATGCACTGAATTATGAATTGTTATGCATGCTAGAAGACTAGGTATACATGATAGGACTAGAATTGCCTGTTTTGTGATGCCTTAGTCTAGGGAGATTGCTTATATGAGATATTTGGTAGCGTGCAAGTAGATAGTGCATACTAGAGGTAGAGTACTCATTATACGGGATTTGGGGAGGAAGATTTGGGACGAATACTGATACGGTGTGGTCGGTAGTATTGGGCCCGTACTACCAAAGGCACCGGATCAGTGGAAGACCCAAGTAAGAATCCCTGGAAATCGGAGACTGAATAGGGCGTGTATCGAGTACAATTGTACTTGGTGGAGTCTCTGATGATTTTATGTTGTATTTCAGAGACATCATGGTCATCACACGCAATGGGGCGAGTTCGAGCGGTGCGAGTGACGAGGAGATTCGTCAGATTATTCAGGAAGAGGTAGCTGCGGCGGTTCGGGCTGAGATCCCGGAGATGTTTGGGTCTATTAAGACCACTCTGATGGAGGAGTTTGAGGAGCGGTACGCCGCACTTACTGAAGCTGCAGTCGTTGCCGCTACCGCAGCTGTGGCTGTTGCTAGGACGCAAGGGGGTGATTCATTACTATTCAGGGAATTCAGCAACACGAAACCCCCTGAATTTGATGGGACGCAGGATCCGATTGCGGCTATGAGGTGGATCGCTGACATTGAGGGGTGCTTCTATACTTGCTCATGCCCGGAGCACTTGACCGTCTGGGAGCGAAGGATTGGTGGAAGTTCGTGACGGCGAACTTCACTCAGGCGGAGATTTCAGCGGTAACATGGGAGAGGTTTACGGAGATGTTCAGGGACGAGTACGTTCCCCCGGTGGAGAGGGAGCGATTGATTCAGGAGTTCTTGACCCTTAAGCAGGGTACTGATTCCGTGGCGGTGATCACGCGGAAGTTTCATGAGAGGGCAATGTTCTGCCCCGAGCTGGTATCTACGGAGCAGTCGCGGATGAGCCGGTATTTGGGCGTTTTGAAGAGGGAGATCCGGGAGTTTGTGTTAAACTCCACCTATCGTACTTTCACTGAGCTTCAGGCGAACGCCAGGAAGCGCGAGATCGAGTTGGAGACTCAGGCGAGGGAGGAGGCTGAGTCTCGGCAGGTGGATCGGCGGCCGGCTCAGTCTCAGCCGGCAGCCAAGCGGACTAAGTTCGCTGATTCGAGGGTGGGAGGTCCGAGGGGTCGCACTTGCGCGAAGTGCGGCAAGAGTCACGAGGGGGTGTGTCGAGCTGGTGGTTGCTACAAGTGTGGCAAGGAGGGACATATTGCCAGGGATTGCCCTAAGGGGCTTATGGTTTGCTTTCACTGCAACCAGACAGGCCATCGGAAGGCCGAGTGTCTGCAGCTTCGTCAGGGAGCTACACCTACTACCAGGACTATTGAGACCCGACCGGCGAAGGTCGAGGCCCCGAGGGCTCGCAGAAGAGCCTTTCAGCTGACTGCGGAGGAGGTCCGCGCTGCACCCGATGTTGTGGCAGGTATGTTATCACTCACGTATTCACTTAAAGGTCGAAATGTTATGCTTATGTTAATGTATGTGTAGGTACTTTTCTTGTGAACTCTATGCCTGCTCTAGTGTTATTTGATTCGGGTGCGAGTAGATCGTTTGTATCGTTAGCCTTTAGTCAGCATATCGGCACTAGTCGTGAGCCGTTAAGTCGACCTTTGAGTGTTTCTATTGTGGCCGAGAGGGTGGTTTGTGCTACGGAGGTCCTTCGGGGATGTGCGCTAGAGATCTTCGGGGTCGCGTTCCCGATTGACCTAGTTCCTATTGCGATGGGGGACGTCTGTGTCATCGTAGGCATGGACTGGTTGAGCCGATTCAGCGCTGTCATCGACTGCGAGCGTCAGCTGGTGACTATACGAGATCCTAGTGGGGGAGTTCTTACGGTATACGGCGAGGGTACCCGTTCGGGATCAGCTTTTTGTTCGGCCGCTAGGGCGAGGCAATGCATACAGAGGGGATGTAACGGTTTTGTGGCGTATGTGATGGATACGCGGGAGACTTCCGAGAGGCCGAAGACAGTGGAGGAGGTTCCAGTGGTGCGCGAGTTTCCAGATGTTTTTCCCGAGGATTTGTCGGGAGTACCTCCTGCGAGGCAAGTAGAGTTTGGTATCGACCTAGTTCCAGGGGCTGCGCCTATTGCGAAGGTGCCTTATCGTCTTGCACCCCCAGAGATGCAAGAGTTTTCCTCGCAACTTCAGGAGTTGTTGGGAAAGGGATTTATTCGGCCGAGTAGCTCGCCGTGGGGAGCACCGATTCTGTTCGTCAAGAAGAAGGATGGTTCACACCGGATGTGTATCGATTACCGGGAACTGAACAAGGTGACGGTCAAGAACCGCTATCCGTTACCGAGGATCGATGATCTATTCGATCAGTTGCAAGGGGCATCTTGGTTTTCCAAGATTGATTTGAGATCAGGGTACCATCAGGTAAGAGTGCGGGATGAGGACGTCCAGAAGACAGCATTTAGGACGCGGTATGGGCATTACGAGTTCGTGGTGATGCCTTTTGGGCTCACCAATGCCCCAGCAGTGTTCATGGACCTCATGAACAGGGTATGCAGGCCGATGCTGGATCGGTCTGTGATTGTATTTATCGATGACATTCTGGTGTATTCGCGGTCTAGAGAGCAGCATGAGGGACATTTGAGGGAGGTCCTTGAGGTGCTGAGGTCGGAGAAGCTATATGCAAAATTCTCCAAATGTGACTTCTGGTTACGGGAGGTCCAATTTCTGGGGCACGTTGTAAATCAGGTAGGGATATTGGTTGATCCGGCCAAGGTGGAAGCAGTGATGAGTTGGGAGGCACCGAAGTCACCTTCAGAAATCAGGAGTTTCCTTGGGTTGGCGGGGTACTATCGGAGGTTCATTAGGGACTTCTCCAAGATCGCGGTGCCGCTCACCAGATTGACCCGGAAGGGTGTTACATTTTCATGGGGACCCGAGCAGCAGACTTCCTTCGAGACACTTCGTCAGAGACTGTGCGAAGCCCCAGTATTAGCTCTCCCGGAAGGGATGGAGGACTTTGTCGTATATTGCGACGCATCGATTTCGGGACTGGGTGCAGTGTTGATGCAGAGGGGCCATGTGATAGCCTATGCATCGAGGCAGCTGAAGCCTCACGAGGCGAGGTATCCCACGCATGACTTAGAGTTGGGGGCAGTAGTGTTCGCCCTCAAAATTTGGCGTCACTACCTGTACGGAGTTCGTTGTACCATATATACGGACCATAAGAGTTTAAAGTATTTGATGGATCAACCCAACCTAAATATGCGTCAGAGGAGATGGTTAGATGTGGTTAAGGATTATGACTGTGAGATCCTATACCACCCAGGCAAGGCTAATGTGGTAGCCGATGCATTGAGTCGTAGGGCGGAGAGCACTCCATTGCGGGATGTATGTTTGAGATTGACGGTGATGACTCCGGTATTAGATGCTATTCGTGGGGCACAGGCCGAGGTTGTGAAATCTGGGATGCAGAAACAGGAGCGGGTCGTCGGGTTGATTTCAGAGTTCGTTATGGATGGACGGAGACTTCTGACGTTTCAGGGTCGGATCTGGGTACCATTCGTGGGCGGTACGCGTGTTACTTTGATGGAGGAGGCACACAGATCGAAATTCTCGATCCATCCCGGTGCTACGAAAATGTATTTGGATTTGAGAAAGGAGTATTGGTGGCCTTGCATGAAGAGAGACGTCGCCTGGTTCGTTGAGAGGTGTTTGACCTGCCGTAGGGTTAAGGCCGAGCACCAGAGACCGCACGGTAAGTTGCAACCCTTGGAGATTCCTGAGTGGAAGTGGGAACAGATCACGATGGATTTCATCACCAAATTGCCGAGAACTGCCAGGGGAGTCGATGCGATTTGGGTGATTGTGGATAGGCTAACAAAGAGTGCACACTTCCTTGCCATTAGCGAAAGTTCATCAGCAGAGAAGTTGGCAGAGTTATACGTGAGAGAGATAGTATCTCGGCATGGATTGCCGACCTCGATTGTTTCGGACCGCGATGTACGCTTCACTTCCAGGTTCTGGAAGAAATTCCATGAGGAGTTGGGTACTAAACTGCATTTTAGTACCGCATACCATCCCCAGACCGACGGTCAGAGCGAGCGGACGATTCAGACATTAGAAGACATGCTTAGAGCGTGTGTCTTAGACTTCGGGGGTAGCTGGGATGCGCATCTGCCGTTGGCTGAGTTTTCCTACAACAACAGCCACCATTCGAGCATTGGTATGCCACCTTTTGAGTTGTTGTATGGTAGGAGGTGTCGGACTCCCATTTGCTGGGGAGAAGTGGGACAGAGAGTGATGGGCAGTACAGAGATCGTACTTCAGACGACCGAACAGATTCAACGGGTGAGGCAGAGGTTATTGACCGCCCAGAGCCGACAGAAGAGTTATGCAGACAGACGCCGGTCCGAGCTCGAATTCCAGGTTGGCGACTTCGTTCTCCTAAAGGTTTCTCCTTGGAAAGGAGTGATTCGGTTCAGAAAGAGGGGCAAATTAGGGCCCCGGTTCATAGGTCCATTCCGGGTAATTGCAAGGGTAGGTCGGGTAGCTTATCGGTTGGAGTTGCCAGCGGAGCTGAGACAGATTCACAATACCTTCCACGTATCACAGTTGAGGAAGTGTATAGCCGATGAAGCGGCAGTGGTTCCGTTAGGGGATATTCAGGTGGATGCAAGCCTGAATTACGCTGAGAGACCAGTAGCTATCAGGGATCGGAAGATCAAGGTTCTACGGAACAAGGAGATACCCCTGGTGTTGGTTCAGTGGCAACATCGGAAGAGATCGGAGATGACTTGGGAGCCGGAAAGTGAAATGCGGGAGCAACATCCGGAGTTATTCGCAGAATGAGACTTCGAGGGCGAAGTCTAGTTCTAGTGGGGGAGAGTTGTAACAGCCCGGAATTCCAGGTATTTCTTTAAATTATTTTTGGGGCATATTTAGGAGGGGACTCAGCGAGTTGGTTCCTGACTCGCCGAGTAGGACCACGGTCTTGGTCACAGATTCGCGACTGGACTCGACGAGTCCATTAGGGACTCGGCGAGTCGACGCTGTTCAGCTGAAACCCTAGCCGTTTTGATTCTGAATCGTATATAATGTCTTTAGGGCCGTCATGTCTCGTCTTTTGGCCGATTGAAGATAACTTAGGAGTCTGTGGGCATCTGGAGCAAGGGTGAGGGCTAGTGGAAGCTTGAAGAGGTTGTTAGACAAGGAGAGGCAAGGTGGTGATCAAAGGAGGTTCAAGGGGTCGAGTTCTGAAGGTTGGGGACACAGGGAACACGTTTTCCAGGTAATCCTCGGATCATATCTGTAGCTTTTACGTTGTATGCGAATCTAGGGTTTAGGAAACCCATTTAAGGATTTGATAGATTATAGTGTTGTTACAAGTGTTTAAACCCCTGTAATAGTAAATGTGAAGGTCCAGGAAGCCCCATATCTATATATTATGGAATCATGCGAAGTACAGGAGGCAGTTGATTGATTGCATGGCGAAGACTCGCCGAGTCCAATGATCAGACTCGGCGAGTAGCTTGAAGATTTACTAGGACTCGCCGAGTTGTTCTTCAGACTCGGCGAGTAGCTTGAAGACCTACTGGAACTCGTCGAGTCGTTCTTTAGACTCGGCGAGTGGAGTCGGGGTGTCTAGACTCGCCGAGTTGCCTTTGCACTCGACGAGTCCGGTCAAGTTGACCGTTGACCTGTATGTAATTTAGTAGGGTCAGTTGTCTTGTTTGATAAGATCATTAATAAAGGTATGTGGTATTATAGGGAGCCTGCAGATTAGCAGATCGAGTGCGAGTAGCTCGAAGGGTTTATAGCTTGCATACTACGAGGTGAGTCTTCTCACTATACTTCACCCGTAAGGGTTTGACTGCGTGACCGGAAGGTTGTATGTGTTATATTTATGCTATGTCTAGAGAGGTAGATGCTTTATATGTGATATATGCTTATATGTGATGTATGCTTATACGGGCCGGAAGGCGTGACCTTATGTGTTAGAAAGAACGGTATGAAGTATGACTTATGTGTTATGTGTGATATGTTATATGTGTTATATTTTATACTATTATGGGCCGGAAGGCAATGTAATACGGGCCGGAAGGCGATATGTTGTGGGCCGGAAGGCGATTATGTTACGGGCCGGAAGGCAATGTTATGTGGACCGAAAGGTCCGGGCCGGAAGGCGTATGTGGGTAAGTCGTATACTGGGGAACTCACTAAGCATTTATGCTTACTAGTTGTGTTTATGTTTTTTTCAGGTACTAGTGATGACCGTGGGAAGGCGCCGGCGTGACACGTACACACTGCCATTGTTGAAGATCTTGAGGATTCGTTATTTATATTTTTGCAATAAACTTGGAATAAACTCTTTTGTCGAATAATGATGTTTTATTTTAAATGAAAAATTTATTTGAAAATTTGAGCTGTTACAATGTAATATTTAATATTTAGTTGTACACTAGTTTTTTTATTCAAATCATTTCATTGCTAAAATTCATATATCCAAAACTTCGTACTTAGAAACGTAAATACTCTTTCCTAAACCCTATGTGGCTTGTGACCTTTCTTTGGTGATCGAATTTCTAGTCGAAACCCGAAAGACAATCAAAATAACACAACTCACTTTAGCAATGGATTTCATACTTGGATTAAAAAGGCCTTTTGCGATCACTTTAGCAATCAGTTTTAGAATCTGAAGTGTTAACCTTCTCATACCAAAGCTCCAACTTTGGGAGGTCGGCATCATCTTACGCAGATTCTTTAGAGAACTCTTTTATGACGGAGGAAGTTAATGAAGCTGTTTAGGCTTTATGAAGTGACAAAGCCCCATGTCCTGATGAATCTGGTTTCACTTTTATATAAAGATATTAGGACATTGTAAAAGAGGATATTATTGGTTTCATGATGAATTCGGGTTCACTTTTATATAAAGATATTAGGATATTGTAAAAGATGGTATTATGGGTTTCATGGTAGATGTTTTTACGACATCTCATATCCGTCCGGGATGTATCTCTACTTTTATTACATTGAATACAAGTAAGTCGAGTGCCATGCTTATTAATAACTTTTGGCCCATAAGTTGCGTTGTAGTTCAATATAAATTATTGCTAAATTTTTGGAAGATCGTCATCTTAAGGTAGTGGATAGTTTGGTTAGGCACAAGTAGTCAACCTTTATTAGAGGTCGTCATATTTTAGACAATCCTTTAATGGTGAATGAAATTATTGATTGGTTTAAGATGAAATATAGGAATTTGATGATCTTTAAAATAGATTTTGAGAACGCTTATGATTCATAATCGTGGAATCACATGTTGAAAATATCGAATTTTTTGGGTTTTGGTGACAAGTGGGTTGGTTGGATAAATGTGGTTTTATTTTATGCTAGATCATCCATTAATGTAAATGGGAGTCTGACTGAGGTTTTTCAACTCCATTATGGTTTGAGCCAATGGGACATGTTATCTTCATTTCTAGTTATATTGACTATGGAAGGATTACACGTAGCTTTAGAAGATGCTTTGGCAGTATGTCTCTATAAAGGAGTAAAGGTTGGTGATGATGACTTGCTTGTTTCTCATTTTTTTTATGTTGATGATGTGTTGTTATTATGAGAATGGTGTACAAAAAATATTTCAAATAATATGCATGTGTTAGAGTGTTTTATATGGCTTCTAGGCTAAAGATTAACTATCATAAGTCTAATCTTCATAGGGTTGGAGTTTCTTTTGAGGAGATTGAAAACATGTATACCATTACAGGTTGTAAACCTATGAAATTTTCTTTCGATTACTCGGGAATTGATTTTTGCGATAATATGGAAAAGGCAAAGGGTTGGAATACGATATTTGAAATGTCTAAGTCAAAATTCTCTAAGTGGAAGGCTAATATGCTCTCAATTGATGGCATGTCGATATTGCTAACTTCAGTTTTAGGCTCTCTTTGAACTTAATTTATTTCCATTTTTACCAATGCTAGTCGCGACCAAAAAAACTTTGGAAGGGTTGTGTGTGAAGTTTTTTTTGGGGGTAGTGATGCCAGTGATAGGAAAAGGCATTAGTTTAAGTGAAATATTATGCTTATGGCTAAAGATATAGGTTGGTTGGGTATTGGCAGTTTATATTCTCAAAGCAAGCTTTCTTGTAGAAATGGAAATGGAAGCTTATTATAAAAGATAACACGTTATGGATAAAAATCATTATCTATGCATGGATTATAATGTGGTTTTCATTTTTAACATGTATAAAGTCGGATGGAAGGTGTGTGTGGTATTGGATGCTAAAAGCTATAAACGGTATGAATGAAAAATGTGTCATTCTAAATAATACCCTTAAAAACTAGGTAAGGGATGGTTGTAAAACAAAATTTTAGAGTGAAGTGTGGCTGGGAATATTTCTTTATGTAGGTATTTTTTGAGACTTTTCAACTTGAAAGTTCATAAGGAGTGATTGTTGACTGTTGTCATAATAACACTTGGAGTTGGTCTTGGTGAAGGGATATTAGAGGTGGTGTTGAGGAGGATCTATTACAAAGTTTACAAGACTTTTTGTTGCATTTTCAAGGGGGTGATCAAAGTGACAAATATATACATGTATGTTTATAGTTAATACAACTAGAAAACATATTGATGATTTTTCTAACACAATCTGGAGGTCCTGCGACGAGATGGAATCTGTTTCTTCCTAGAAAAGTTAATATTTTTATTTCAAGGTTGTCATTAAACTAGTTGCCAAGTACTACTAATTTGGAGAAAAAAATGAATTGATATCCCTTCCACTCTTAGTCCCATGTTTAGGGATTTTATCGAAGATATGGATCTGTTTGTAAAGTTTGAAATTATGGCCAAGAGTTGGAATGATAATTCGTTGGTTAGATGTATCTTTTTCGGTGCAAGCTTTTTTACATGTGGGTGGAAAATGTGAGATTGATCGAGATTAAAAAGATGTCGACTGATGTGATTATCGGAACGATGTGGTGGCTCTTATGGTGATATCGAAATGTATTGGTGTTTAATGACGACTCCATAAAATGATATTTTTCGTTTAGATGGTTTATCCGTAAGAATCGTAAAATCCCTTTCAATTGTTTGTGATATTTTATTTCATAGCATCTTGGTAGTTCAGTTTTAATGGAAATATGAAACATTTAGTTGTTAAAAAAGACACCACTCACATATTTATTATCCGTACTAGTTTATAACCCGTGATAACCACAATTATAAAATTAATTAAACTTTCTTATTAAAAAATCAAAATTGTTAGTCAGTTATTTTAAATAAATTATGACTTAAGAGATAATTTTTTTGGTTATATAAAATTATAATTGTTGATTTAAATAAATACGTGAAGCTATATTACCTTATAATATATATTAAATTTATTTTATTTTTTAATCTAGTATTATTAATTTAATATAATTAGAGTGAGAAAATTTAAAATGAAAAATCGATTATTAATTTAATTTAATTGGAGAGAGAAATTTAAATTTTAAAATTTAAAAAAGATAATCAATTATTAATTTAATGTAATTAGAATGAAATTTTAAATTTTGAAATGGATAATTACTAGATTTATAAATAGCATGATAGGTGATATCAGGGCCAGCCCTTGCCAAGTTCAATAGGTGCCGAAGAACAGGGCCCAAAAAATTGGAGGGCCCGAAATTATTATAGATTTTATGCTACCCTAGGTTTAGTTGGCTCACCTCCTGGCTCCTGCAAGTGACGCATCAGTAATCACGCAAGAAGTAGTGGGAAAAAAGTAAATTTTGGGAAAAGGAAAACGCTTCAATTTCTTCTTTGTTTACGCATGGGTCGAGGAGTAATCTGCAAACGATATTGTTTTCTTAAATTTGCAAAGGAATTAAATCTGCAAAGCTATGAACAATCTTTTTTTTTTTCATCTTTCTTCACAAATTCTGATTTCTGAAATAAAGTTACAAAATACAAATGATCGTACAATCTTTCTCTCTTCTCGAAAATCAGATTTAATGTTGTGGATTTGTGGTTTCGAAATCAGAAGGAGAATGACTGAAGGTAGGGATTAAGGTATTTCTAATTTCTGGACTTCTAGTTTCATGTTCTTCATGCGTTCTTCTTTTTCTTCTGCTTAGTTTTTTTATTTCTAATGTCTAAAGGAAACAAGAATTGAGTTTTGAAAATAAAAAGGAACAAGAACATTAAGCACATCAGTTTAGAAAATCAGAAGGAACGACATTGAGGAAGTCGATTTATGAAGTGAAGTGACGAAAATCAGAATCAGAAGGTATCCTTTATTCGTTTCTGATTTGTTATATGATAAATATCTTATCTGTTGCTGATAAATTTCTATTTGATATCTGATAATTGATAAATTTCTGATTTGCTATCCGATATAATAAGCTTTAAGATGTAAATCAGTTTCTTTTTGGTTTTTGTATTTCTGATCAAGTTCTGATTTGATTTTTGTTTTTTTTGTTTTTTTTTTGTTTTTTTTTTATTTTTTATTTTTTATTTTTTTTTTAAGTTTTGATATTCTTTCTTGCTTATTTGAAGTGACAAAAATCAAAAGGTACCCTTTATTCCTTTTTGATATGTTTCTAATTTGTTATTTGATAAATTTCTGATCTACTGCTTTTACAGTTTCATATCCTTTATTGCTTGAGTTTCAACCTATAGAACTAAGTTTCCAAGAAGAAATCTGCAATTTTCTGATATGTTGCTGATAATTTTATGTATTTGCAATAGAAAATTATAATTTATAATTTTTTACTTCAATTTTGAGATTTTTCAAATTTTAGGGTTTATTTTTTGTTAAATCGCACAGGGTCTTTAAAATCTCGGGGCCGGCCCTGGGTGATATATAATATTAATGAAGAGTTCAAATTGTATAACATTTACCAAAAAAAGAATAAACTTATTCTTTTATTAGAATAAGAAGATGTGAGACTTTAAAAAAAATAACCTTATAAATTTCACGCCACAAGTCCATCAAAAGAACACAACTTTCCATATTTGTGATCGTTACACGTCAAACTTGGAAAACAAACTAGATAAAAAAAAACATGGGAAATTTTGTTCTTTCAAGCAAAGCAACAACACATTTCTTTTCATCATTGTTGGTTGACATGAGACATGAATTTTTTGTAAAGCATGAGTGGGATTCTTGCTCAAGACTTACCAACTGAATTTGGCTAGTACACACAATCATAATGCATGGTATTTGATCCAAACTTTTAATTAAATCATTTTAATTATTGGTTAAAATGATCATAACAACCGACTTTGATTTTTTTATTTTTTCAAAGGCAATTAAAGGGGATGAAGAATTCATCACCCATATAGAAATTTTTATTAGAACTAGAAAAAACCTTAGAAAAATTCAATATATTTTCATCAAATCCTTTAAAAAACCACTATATTATATTTTTTTTAATGTTAAAACACTTATATTTTTTTAAATGTCTAATTTAAGGCTTTGAGTTCGTTAAACCCTAAATAGCAAAAAATGTTAGGCAATGGATTCTCAATGATTTGATGGTTAGATAAAAAAATTTCAAAAAATATAAGAGTTTGGATGTACTAACAAAATAATATAATGATTTTTTTAAAGCTTAGATGAAAATAAATTGAATTTTTCTAAGCTCAAAAAGACTTAAATAAGACTTTCAAAAATATAAAGGTTTCAATACACTAAAAAACTAATATTATAGTTTTTTAAAAATTAAATGAAAATATGTTAGGTTTGATGAGGTTTTCTTAGAAGTATTTTTTTATCTTACTACAATGTGTCTCTAGTAAAAGTTGAACGTACTCTAATGCATGCCATAATTACTTTGAACAAGGGATGCACTGAAAATGTAATATCACTTCAGTAGTAATTCATAAAATATAAAACTCGTTATCTTTTATATATATATATATATATATATATATATATATATATATATATATATATATATATATATATATATATATATATATATATATATATGGTATCGAACCAAATTTTGATTAATAAAACTTAGTTATCAACATACAACAAATGAGATGAGAAACGAGCAATAAGTTATGTCACTAAGCCTTTTTGTATGATAAAACGAATTCTTTTGAATATTATATTCATAAATCTAGGGTATATAACATTAATATGTATGGTCCGTTGTACTCTATTAAAAAGGTCCACCACATCCGGTGCAAGGAAAACAAACAAATTAAAATGAAAAAACAAAGTTTGAAACTGTATTGATTTTCCATGCACAATTTCTCATTGTTGGTGACCTTGCATGTACCAGCTTTTAATGCAGTCTGTCTCGCCGTAAAACCCCCGACCCTCTAGCCTACGAGAGGGGATACCACTGTACGGTCTACACATGCATGTTTACCTCTAACTGATCTAAAAATCGAAACGTTAGCCGGTATAAGGGTCGACATTCCTTCTGTCGGGTCAGGAGTCTTTTTCTTGACAGAAACTGTGACACGCTTAAATATGTCGACCAAAATATCTCTAACCATATCGTACATGTATTTGAAACCAGAGAGTTCCTTGCAATGAACTCATGACCTCTTAAATTACCACTTATGTTTTTAACAAGACTTAAACCCATGACCTCTTAATTGAAAGGATGACTCCTTACCGATAGACCAAATGTCTTTTAGTATACAACTCATTAGTCCCACATTACAAGATTAAATATTAAACTTATACAGTTTATATTGACAGTATAGGTTTGTTTAATTTTCAAACACTATAACCATATGTTTTCGAATCAACCTCACTCACAAAACCAAATACCAAGTCAAGAACGAACAAATCATCATACATACTTATAAAGCTAGCATTTATTCTTAAATATCATGCATTTGAAACCCCCATAAAAATTGGCCAACACCTCTTGCATTTGATACCCCCACACCCTTTCACCTTCAAATTAATTAATCACACATAATCTCATTCCAAGAAAATCACACACTCTATAAGTTCAACACCTCATGCATTTCAAACCCCCACACCTTTTCACCTTCATTATATATGTAGTTATATTAGTACATTTTTCTTACAAAAAGTCGTCATTTGGTTGAAGATGTTATGATTCAAAAGTTTTCATATAGTTGAGGCATTCATGATTCAAATATGATAACATTTTTATTTATATATTCAACAATCCAATATTCTTATTTATTTGATTGTAGTTTTTCTATTTTGATTATTTTTATTTTCAATTATTTTTTTGTTAGTTTATCCTACACAACATATTTACATGACAATATTTAAAAGATAACATAATTTTTGTAACATTTGATATGTAATTATGATGACTTATCATGATATGTTCTTCATATGAAAGTAATTTATCCATATTACTACGACATGAATTACATATGACATTTATGAAAATATATTTTACATGTGATTTGTTTAACATATATATACACCTATGTATGTTATAAATTTATAATTAAATATATTTATGTTTAATAATTGAAGAGATTAAAATGATGCATTAAAACTAATTATTTAGACGCATATAATAATAATAATAATAATAATAATAATAATAATAATAATAATACACATTTCCAATTATTGTATTCATTTGAAACTCACATTACAACTCAAGAGTTTTCTAATATATGTATATTTATTAGATACAACTCAAGAGTTTTTAACTTATGATTATTAATTAGTAATCACTAATAACTTTTTCTTTTCTTTTCTTTTGTAAGGTTGTAAATTAAGTTTTACTCATTAAAAACATTAATGTATTCGAAGAGATTTGTAATTTAAATATGAAAAGTTAATATAAATGTTATAATAAATGTTTTAGTGTTTTTATGTTATTAAAAGTTATGATGTTTATTTTTCATATTTTTTTATTATTCGTTGTATATATATCTTTTTTGATAAAAATGTTATAATAGATGTTTTTGTATTTTTATGTTACTAAAAGTTATAGTTCATCTTTTTGTTCTTACATTTTGTTACCCGTTATTTTTAGATTATCATACGTTTGATATATAATTTACTCAATTTTAAACGGTTTATAAAACTATCAAATAATTGTATATATCACAATGATTTTAAAATTAAAACTATAATCATCATAATATCATATTATATTATAAAGGAAACATTTTTTCTTTCACCATATTCATTTGAAACTCCTAACTTTTCATATTTTCATACAATATAGTTAATTTATTAACTTAAATATGCTTTTAGTTGTAAACATTATCATAAATGGAAGAATTTATGACTTATCAATATGATATACTTAATTTGTTAACTTCAATATATAGTTAAATAAATAACCTACACTAATATATCAAATAAGTTTAAAAATTTAGTGTAAAATTTAAAACCTAAAATAAAATATCAAATAATTTTTAAAAAAAATTTAATATATATATTTTAACATAGTTAAAAGGAAAACATTAAATATAATAAAAATAAAAGAACTTAAATTGATGAATCGAATTAACTAGAAGGGGTCTGAAAATTATATTCTAACAATATATTTTTAACATGCGTCGTATAATGCGCGAGAATTCGTCTAGTTAATTGCATAAAATGAATCTTCGCAAATCGTTAAAGTTAATTCCCGCCTTATTGTTTTTGTTTTTTTATTGGTTTTATAGGAAGATACGCATTCTTTCACCTGTAAAATAAAAGTAGGTTCAATCTCCTTGATCTTCTCATTTCATTTGTATCATCATATGCATGCGTATATATACAACTGGTTACTTGATACCCTATCTAGTACCAAACAATTAGAAATTAGATAACTGTAAAAATACTTGAAGTACTAAAAGATCCCTAGTATGGTTATATGATGAAAATAAAAACTTGAAAATGGTAAGAATATGGAGAAAAAAAATTACTGAAAATTTTAATCAAAATACCACACATATGAGCACATGCAAACGTTTTAAAGATTTGTTTAAAAAAGAGAATGTATATTTTTTTTTTGGAATGTGAATATGTGCACACATACATGTATGTTGACAAAAAAAAAAGGGTAAATATTTACATTCCAAAAATAATAAGTTTTTTTTAGTTTTTTTTCTTCACGAATGTTATAGATTTTTGCATATGTTCACATTGTGGTGTTTTGATTGAAAATTTTTATGTAAAAAAAGTTTATAGGTTCTAATTCGTACTTGCTTATTTGAATTCAGGGGCGGACACATAAATATGTAACTTTCATACTTGCTTATTTGAATTCAGGAGCGGACGCATAAATATGTAGCGATACGTGCATCAATAATTTTTTTCCGAATCCCAAACCAATGGGATTGGTTTATTTGTTTTTCACTTGGGTTTCCGGGTTCGGTTTCGGTTTTATGATGTAAACCAAACCTGAAACTATTAGTTAAACCATTTCAACTCCTTATACTATGTAAAGCTGAAGATGGCTCACGTTTTGATCCCACAAATGATGTGGAACTCAAAGTAATAGCTTCAACAAAGAATAATCATGGTTGATGTTTATATAGTAGAGATATGGGAGTTCCGTTGATTTTAGGTCTTATACGACAACTAAATACTGACCATTAAATATAGAGTTCTATTATATATAAACAAATTTCATTAATACTATGATAAATCGATAAACGCTAAAAAAAATAACTAAAACAAAAGAACGATAATATGGTATATAATCATACATAATTACATGAATTATAAGTCTTTCTTAATATTATTGTAAGACTCAAATATGGAATTAGAACAACACACTTGCACAACACTTGACTACTTGATTATTTCTGTTTAGTAAGTGAAATTGGAATTGAAATATGAAACATTGAAACTTACATAAGAAAAAAGAATTGGGCTAGAGAAAACAATAGTTGCATTTGCAACTTTCCAACCAAGGGAAACAAAATTGATCCATTAACCACTAATAACTCTCGGACTCAACCTGATCTGTTAACCTCTAATGACTCCCGAGCTCAACCTGATCCATCAACCTTTATGAATCTCGGCTCAATTGTCCCTATCAGTTTTTTAGACTGTGACTCGAACCCTAAAACCCCATAAAACAAGAACATGCAAGGAAATCTTCATCACCATTCTCAACCTAAGTTCCGTAACATCGTAGAACCTTATACATGGAAAAAGATCTCACAATCTAAAATCCTAATAAGTAAAACAACGATGGAATTAAATAGTCCTTCAAACAGTTCAACTCTACCCCAAAACCCTTATCAAATAAGAATAGGTGGAAGGGCCAAGTCAAAAGTTCGAAGTCTATGTAGTCTCATTCATGCAATTCATCACCGATCTAAGGTGTTTTAAACAAAAAATTGTCCACAAGACAACAAGTATCGTGAAGAGGGTCACAAAAGCAACAATTCATAAAAACGGATTCATAGAAATTATGTAGTTGAAAACATACCAACAGTCATCACGACTATCGGTCCCGAATCCTCTTCAAATAAGCTAGTAGGCCTTTCCCGCATCCTTACGAACCTTAGTTCTGATGGGTTTTATAGGTTATAAAATACATGTACATGCGGAAAAATCACTCAACATTTAAGGGCACATGCAACTTATAAGGATCTATTCCATAACACTTTGAAGGTAACATACAAAGCACAACAAAGAACCCTTCAAGAACCCTACTGTAATCGAAATAAGTAGATCTAGGGTTACATATATTTGAATTGTTTGAGTAAACAATTCTTAGAATCCATTCCTTTGTAGATCATGGGAAGAAAATACCAAAGATATAATGCATCTAATGGCTAACACCTAAACCCTAAAACTAGAAAACAAGAGAGGAGAGAGAAGGAACAAGGAGAAAATCGGGTTATCTTGGGAATAATGCAGGCCAAAAATCAAACGGTTACAACCCTTTATATAGCTGCTAGGAAACCCTAGAAACCCTAAATATGAACATAAAATAATATTGTTTCAAATCTAGTAATTATCTAACTTGCTAATATCAAATGGAGGCTTCCAGAAACCCTAAAATATGGCACTAAAAACATCTATATGATGGAAAGTTCTGGATTCTCTAATTTGTTCAACTATTAAAGAATTACAGCTCAAACCTTGCACCTTTAGTTAATTCTAATTAATCTAGAATTAATTCAAATTAATTCTGATTAATTATAAGTTAATTATTATAATTTCTAATTAATATATTAGTCATATATTATATTAATAAATCATTTATTACAATTACCAGTTAATTTATTAATCACGTAATAAACTAATAAATTATCATCTCTTTGTCTCTCTCTCTCTCTCTCTCTCTCTCTCTCTCTCTCTTTCTACAAATGTCATTCTAATCAAATTCTAGTTATGAGGGCAACCCAAAAAGCACTTTGATTTTAATTACAAGAGTATACCAATTTTGTTACGATCTTAGATACCTTAATCCAATAGTCTCCCATTTTGAAAAATCTATAACTACAATTACAAGTATAACCTTCAACCAAATAACAAAGTGTGCTTTCCAAAGCCAATGTCGGACTCTGATTCAAATAAAATGTTGTCCCTTAGATAAGTAATCAGCTATTCCTTCGTTCTACAAGATATCGTATGAGCATAGTCATGTATTAAATGATCAACCTCATGTTAATTTGTTTGTTTCTCGGTCTCCGATTTTATGATCAAAATCAGACTACAAAATCGAACACATTAATTTAGTCCAGACTAGGCCTATGTAACGTGCTGTTCAGAATCGTTAACCATTTCGGTGTGGGTGATGTAATTTAGATGATTCGGGCATTTGGATTTGGTTTTGGAGCTAATTTGTATTTTGGTAAAATGGCAGCAGACTTTATTGGAGATTGGATTTTGTGTTTGGGAAATTTTAAGGAAAGTATGAGTTGATTAAAGTGTATAGCTTCTTGTTACCTTTTCATGGATATAAGGTGTTGGATTAGTGTCTAAGTCCATGACTATAATTGGTATGTACTTGACCCGACTCGGCATGGTCCATTTGGGTTGAATGGAAGCGGAACATTTGGATTGGTTGTTTGTGAGGAGAGGACATTTGTAGCATATTAATATATTATAAGTTCTAATATATTAATATGAAATCATGTTATTTAATTAGTATTGATCAAGAATTAATTTGGACTTAATTTAGTGATCAAAAGAGACTAATTAAATATATGGGGATTGATTGTGTAAATCATTCATTCTTATGTATGTGGGCTTATGATCCATGATTCCTTACGACTGGTTTAACCCATGTGTTGACACATGGATACTCCATGGAGGTTAAAACCCATGGAGCATAAGGAATGGGTAAAGTCATGGGTTACATGGTGTAACCCTAATGTGCACACTATATAAGGACCCCTTTAGCTCAAGAAATTGGCACTAGTGATACATATATGAGGGCTAGCCGATTTAAGCATAAAGTATCTTCTTCTCATGGTTATTCCAAGTGTTGATGATGTTGTTTGAACCATTTGAGGTGTCACACTTAGCACACTAGGCTCTCGTGCTTCATGGAGTCAAGTCACATCAAGAGGTATGTATTCTAACTTGTTATATTATCCATGTATTAAAATATTGTATGCTAGATAGAGTAATACCTTGGAATATTCATATATTTATGTATAATAGAGAAAACATAGATCCAAGGTATTTAGGGTTCCATGTATACTTAAGAGTGTTAGAATGCTCAAAACCCAATATTCATATGTTTTCTGTTATATTGATGCAAATGTTTTGTTTTCAAAGTTGAAAAAAAAGGAAAAAAAACATGATGTTTGTCAAATTTTAAGATAATTAATTGTTTTTGTGAAAAACTAATTATTTGTAAAATTTGAATCATTTGCTATATGAGTTGAATTAGGTCAAATTTAGTAAAAGATTAAATGATATGATTATTTTATTAGTTTTAAAAGTTTGATCTACAGAGTTTTTTTTAAACAACATATGGAGGTTTCAAAAAAAAAACATTGATTCAAAGTTTTTATGGAGTTACAAAATTTGGTGTTAGTGTTTTAAAAGAATTCCATAACTTATTCTTAAGTTATGGAACATGAAAAAAACAAGCATTTAACTCCATAGTTGTTTTCAATCCTAATTAATCTAGAGGTAGGTCATCAAATGTGTTTTGTAACTTGTCCTCAAGTTACATAAAAGGTCACACTTATGAATCTTAAACTCATAAAAGTGTCATATGCTACATAAAAAATGAAGAGTCTTTTTCATTAAATAGTATTATGACTGCATAACTTGTCCTCAAGTTATGGATGTTTAAGAATCGTTTCTTTAAAAGTGTTATTAAAGAATAAGAGGTTACATAAAAAAATGAAAAGTCTTCATTTTAACGAATCATTAAACTCATAAGTTATGAAATGAAAAGTTTTGAATAGTTTCAAAAACTTGCCCTCAAGATTTGGAATTTGTACAGTTTTCCCATGAATACTTTGATTCCAAGTTAAGCCCTTAGAATTTTAAAATTTAAAATTCAACCCTTATACTTTATAATATTATAAGTTAGTAATATTTATATATATATATATATATATATATATATATATGTATGTATAAGAGCAAGTCTTCTTACCATTAGTAGGCCTCATTCACGAAGTCGATCTATAAGGGGGATATAAGGTTACTGCCTATAAAATGGTAGTTTAATGGGTGTCCACTCTCACCCACCGCTTCCTTGACTAGTAGAGGGTCGTTAGCCGAACTGGTAGGACAATGACTATAATTATCCCTTCATTAAAAGTATTAATGATAAATACTAAGTATTTAACAAGGTAGGCAAAGGGTAAATTAATGTTTATCATAGTATCGATGGAGTGTGTGTGGTTAACCGGCACATCGATTAAGGGATAAACACTTAAGAGTACCAAGTAATTTGTATGGTTACTTCACACCTTGTTTAGTGGTCCTCGGCATGTCACAAAACCTGAAGGGCACACTCGAGATTGAAACATGCCATTGAAAAGTTCAATGAATCTCAAAAGAGTCTAGGAGTTTCAAAACCAATTAAAACCTAATAATAAATTTCGTTTATCTTGGTGAAAATTGGTGAATCGTCATTCACCTACCTTCAAATATTTTATAGTTTGGATTACGACAACCCTCTTCCAAGTTATAAAATAGTTTGTTGGGTCCTAGCCTTAATATTTCATATTGGATGTTATATTAAGGACATTAAATCAATTATCTTGAATATCTCCCGAAAGTTGTCTAATTCAGACATCTATGATCTTCACAAATCTCTTGGAACTTCACTTCCTCCATCTCCTCCAATTATTCTCCCTAACCCACAAGTTCAAGGTCACTCAAGCCCTATTGGTAAGAAAAGTCTATGTGTGCTCACATCTTGGAGATAAAGTCACATATTGACAAGCCGGGAGAGTTGAGTGTCAAAGTCTTGAGAAAGTTGGATGTTCAATCACTTTCTATGTCACATAGTGAGTTCCTTTGGGACTAATATGGAATAGACTATGACATGAGCCTTAATGATCTTATCTATTTGCTTGGTTCTTCTAAATCAGCAATGATTTGGAGGACTAGTAAAGGAAATTTGATTAGAAGGTCAACTTCCCAAACTTCCATGGACATTGACAATGGTACATGGTAAGTGGCGTTGGTTACGAATCTACCAAATTTACCTGGAAGATCTTCAGGTAAAGTGCACTATCAAACTCTGTTAAGTTTTAATTATAAGATTATTATTACATGATGTGACTGGGTCACATATTTATGTTTTAAGAATCAACAAAAAAGTGAAAAAGGAAGTATATGCTGATTCTGATCGCGGGTGATCAAAAATTTGAGCTGTGACTTAGGAGTTATATAATATTGCTTAGGAATAGATAACAAAAAGTTTTTCATATGCTTTTGCATTGTAAGGAAAAGTTTTCCACAAAGTTTTAAAATAAAAATTTTTGGTTTTAATTATTCTAAGTATCCTTACAATGGGATTTGTGAAAAATTGTTGTTTATATGATTCCATTGATAGCAATATTACAAAGTGGATTTGATTCTCTCATTTGTGGTAGTGTCTAAATTTACCAAACAAGGAAAGATTCCCATCACCCAAGTTTCAGTTGGATAGAAACTTGGAATCATGCAAGTTGTATGATGAGTGAGAATTTTCATCTTTGGAAAATTAAGAATAATTCTTTGTTCACATGTTTAAGTGAATCAAGTGAAGGACTAAGGGATCGAGTACACATTCTTGTGCACTGGTCAGGTCCACCACAAAAGATCGATAAAACTATTCGTCATGATTTACTAAAGCTTAGTAAATATGGTTATACTTACAAGTTTAAAGTATAATTCTGAAACATTGGAAAAGTTTCGATGTATGGCAGAACGAAAGAGAAGAATCAACTTAGGAAGAAAGATAAAAGTCTTCAAATCTGAAAAGATGGGAGTGTATTTTAGCATCATGTTTTGTGATCGTCTTAATGATTTAGAAATCATGTCAGAATTAGTCCTCTAGGATCATCTTAGTGTATTCTTATGACTAAGAAGAGGAATTTTGAATTGTTAAAATGATTAAATAAGGAAGATGAGTCATGCTTCGTTCCAAAAACAATTCTTAGAGTCATACTCCAAGATTGTAACTTGAGTGACATATCTTAAAGGAAGGTTTCTTAAGATTAGTCATATGTAAGAGTAGAAGTATCCTACTCTTGTACATTTGAAATTGATAAGTTGTGATGATTTGGATAAAACAAAGACTAACTAAGACCAATTGTGTGAAGTGTTTGTCATGATAGAGAATCCAAACTATCTCTTGAATATTTAGCAAGTGAGTCTTATGTGTCAAGAGGATAGTGGGAGTCTTAAAGATCATGGAAGAATTTCAATATCTAATCAATAATAAAAACATGTAGTTTAACATTTGCACAAGACGTGAGGTTTGTAACATATCGTGTTGACATATTTCTATTTTTGTGCCCATTCCAGTTAAATTTGGCTTTGCATATGAGTTCTTAGAGTTCTAAATTGGTTGCATAACAACTTGGAAGCAACGGCAGGCCCTTGAGATGCCAGGTGGCAAGGAAATAAGATTGAGTTCATTGAGTTTGGATTTATCATTATCCTTTTCTTGTGACTATGGTTTTGACAATTCACATGGATAAGAACACTTACAGAATAAAATCTAAGGATCATAAGGTTTCTCTCCGATTCATGAAAATGATGTTGAGGAAAAACTTCCATGAAGTAGATTTTAAGTAGAAAGAAATTGTGATATTTGCAATTCTCAATGTCGTTAGTGGAGCATACGTGCTTAACCGACACACTAACATGGACTTATGAGAAATGGCAAAAGGTCTTAATAATTGAGACTATGATTATGGCATCCCTTTTCATACTTCTAAATTTGTTTAGACACACCAGTGAGCTATTTAAGAGAAGTGTATTATTTTGATAAAGTCTTATCAAAGCAATATAGTATAAAAAATCTGAACTTTGGTAAGAAAGTCAATAAAGTTTTGATTTCTAGAAGTCTAGCTAATTTCTGGATACATGTCAAAGCTAGTGGGAGCATAAGTGTTATGCTAATAATAATCATGTTAGTAGAAGCATGATAATTATGATAAGTATTGCAAGTTAGCAATGTTAATTATAGAAAACAAAAGTTTCAATTCGTGAGGTTGTAGGGGTTTAAAAAGTTGATTTACTATAATTAAGGGAGAGGAAATTATACTTCATTTCAATTCTAAAATGATTAGATTGAGATTTTAATGATCTTAGTCAATAATATATATATATATATATATATATATATATATATATATATATATATATATATATATATATATATGAATTTTATGTTGGTTTGGTTAAACTTCAGAAAATTCTATATATTGTGTTCTCAAAATTCGATTATGATTACGACATCACTCTTCATAGTCAAATTTAGAAAACATGGCAAACAAAAAATATTATAGCAAAAGACTGGTCTAGAATCATGTCTTTATGTGAGACATCATGAATCGTGTCCTTGATAATTACTTAATCATTTTAGTCATATCCAATTCTAGACCATTTCCTCATATCTAAAAATTAACACAATACTTCCTGCATTTGGAAGTATAGTGTTAATTTTTGGAAGGACCATATTGACATATTCTGAAAAGAGGCAACTCTTGTTCAGAAGTGATAGTCAAAATGGGAATATGGAAATAATTCCATAGGTGGAATATTATTCAATTTGTGTAAGATTAGAAAACTTAATGCAAGAAGGATGGTTCCCATAAAATTGATCTCCATTGGAATACTCTGTAATGTCTTTTGAAAAGTCTTTGTGACTTTGTACAAAGTCATTACAACAGGATCTGTGCATATAAGTTTAAAATCTAACAGATTTCAATAAATGATAGGAATTTGAAATTCTTACATTTTTTATAAGGATTTGGGAGTGTGAAAAATTATGTTCAATTGGTTTATTTCACAAAGTAAGGATCATAGACAAACATAGAGTGCATACTTAGTGTATGGCAAAGCTATTGTTTAGAAAAAAAATAGTGTACATGCTTGGAGCGTGGGACAACTAGTGTTTTTAATTCAAGTATAAAGTTGATAAAACCGAAACAATGAATAATGAGTAATCAGTATGGTGATAAATAAAATGTGTTTTATTTATATTCATAGGTTTTTATACCATATTAGATTCAATTATTCTTGTGTTTCACTTTTCATGTTTTAACTTGCAAAATAAACTAGGTCATTCTTACTGAATGACTAAGTTATTCAAACCATCCACGGTCGGTCATATGTTGGAAGTAGGTATGAATCAAGACTATCATGGGTTGACTTGTAGAGGTCTAAGATGTTGGACAAAGTGGTGCTACAACACTCATGAGTGCTCATAGTTCTGAGTATTGGATTCAACCCGCTCTCATTTGAATCACTTCATGGATTTTATCACGAGTGATCATGAGACGATAATATCTTATATTCTTCAAACCTAGAAATGTGAGTTGTTACTATGAGTTGGTTATACATTGATTGTACGAAAATGCATTGGTAACTCGATGTTATAAAACGTGCCTTTGTGTGTGATTCAACAAGTATTAAAACAAGCCATATGAGTCGAAATTTATCCATTCCTTTTACCTTCTGGATAAAAGCGATATCTATGGGCCCCTCGATGATTTAATGATGACACATGTGAGTGCTTGGCCAAGCCAGGACTGATTTGATATGTTCAATCAGTCAGCCAACATGAATCGGAAATCGGGAAACAAGAAATGGACAGAGAGAATGATTTTAATCCATGTCTCAATCCATATGATATCTGGAATGGAGGAATATATGATCCCTTATCTAATGGACAAGTCATTGACAAAGGTCAGAGTTCATCGACAAGGTCAGAGTTCGACAGCGGCTTTTGAGAGCTATGATTCCCAGTTAGGTTTTGAAGTCATACTCAATAATAGTTTTAGACTTATCCAAGTGGGAGACCGTTGGATTAGTGTCTATGTCCATAACTATAATTGGTATGTACTTGACCCGACTCGGCATGGTCCATTTGGGCTAAATGGCAGCAGAACATTTGGACGGACTGTTTGTGAGAAGAGGACATTTGTGACATATTAATATATTATAATTTCTAATATATTAATATGAAATCTTGTTATTTAATTAGTATTGATCAAGAATTAATTTGGACTTAATTTAGTGATCAAAAGAGACAAATTAAATATATGGGGATTGATTGTGTAAATCATTCATTCTTATGTACGTGGGCTTATGATCCATGATTCCTTACGTTTGGTTTAACCCATGTGGTGACACATGGATACTCCATGGAGGTTAAAACCCATGGAGCATAAGGAATGGGTAAATTCATGGGTTAAATGGTGTAACCCTAATAGTCACATTATATAAGGACCCCTTTAGCTCAAGAAATTGGCACTAGTGATACATATATGAGAGCTAGCCAGTTTGAGAATAAAGTGTTTTCTTCTCATTGTTATTCCAAGTGTTGATGATGTTGTGTGAAACATTTGAGGTGTCACACTTGGCGCACTAGGCTCTCGAGCTTCATGGAGTCAAGTCACATCAAGAGGTATGTATTCTAACTTGTTATATTACCCAGGTATTAAAAGATTGTATGCTAGATAGGGTAATATAACTTGGAATATTCATATTTGCATGTATAATAGAAAAAATAGATCCAAGGTATTTAGGGTTGCATGTACACTTAAGAGTGTTAGAATGCTCAAAACCCAACATAAGGATGGTAGGAATTGGAGTTGTATCAAAGAAGTTATGGCCTTCAGAATAAGTTAGGGTTTAAAGGGAAACCCTAGTATACGGGACCTACCAAGGGAGTACGCGGGTCGTACGGATGTGAAGGGTATTATGATGTACGTAATGGGGTGTACACTTAGCATACCGCAAGTATTGGATCGGGGTACAAGACCTCGTACGTTGGGAGTACAAGGGTGAGTAAGAAATCCTAATTTTCCGTGACCTACCCTATAAAAGCTTTACATTAGCCTCTTTTTTTCTAAGCCAACATCTATACCCGGAAATCCATAAATCGACCCTCTCAGCCTCTTGGTGGTGTTCTTGAGCTATTAGAAAGCTTTGGTCCACATTTTACCCTTGGGAAGGAAACAATAGAAGCTTGAAGCTGTTTTGCTTGGTGGAGAGTCTTTGGATCCAGAATCATCATCTTGTGGGGCAGCTTTATGAGGTATCAAGTTTTCCTATTGGATTTTATATGTATAAATCCCTACATGGTTAGTTTGTCAAGAATTTGGTCTCCTTTTTGGGTCTATGGATGAGTTAGGCCGTTTAAGGGCTTGTTCTTTTAGATCTGAGTTTGTTTCGGTATCCTTGGGCATAAAAGTGCAAGCTTTATGTGAATTTTGGTGTCATGCACGCATTAAGTCAAGTAATAAGTCATTTTTAACTTTAAGAGCTTCATTTAGCCATGTATGAATGTGAAGTTGACAATTTTACGTGATAATCCAGATCAAGGAAGTCAAAGCTATGTTTTGGAGCTTTATCTTTACGGATTATGTGGAAAATCATGTTTTAGGCTAAATAGGGTGAGTATGTTGGGCGTACAAGTAGGTATGCTTAGCGTACAAGACTCCAAGCGAGTACACTGTGCATACGTGCTGATTACACCGTGCGTACTCAGTCTGTTGGGCCTTGCATGTTTGGGCTTCGGTTGGGGCTATCATTTGGGATTGGTTGCTTAGGGATTGGTTGCTTAGGGATTTGTTGGGCCATCTGAGAATATGTGTTTTGGATTAAGGAAATTTTATTGGGCTTTAGGGTAAGGCCCATGTAAGGGTTTGCTCCAATTTCGAAAATTTGGCCATAAGTGGGCTTTGGATGATTATTTGTTTGTGGGCCTTTATTAGTGGGAGTTTGGGCCTTAGTCTTGGAAAAAACTAGGTAAGGGTTAAAATGGTCCTTTTACCCCATATATGGATTGTTGGATTTAGATTGGAACCCAATTGTTAATTGGGTGTTATTTGTTTCATAGAGTGGGGTTCTAGCGGATCTGCAGTCAGAGATTTATTTTTGGGTTCAACTGTCGAGGTGAGTCTCCTCACTTTACTATGGGTTGAAGGCATTAATATTTGTCCATTTGGTTTATGTATTATAGGAAGACCAGTGGTTGGCCCTTGGCATTTGTTTACAAGACCAGGAGGTGGCTTCTTGCAGATTTGTATACAAAACCAGTGTTTGGACTCTAACAATTAAGTAGATAAGTAATTGTAGATTATATGCTAGTTGTCTTTCTGATGCTTGCATGGAAGACTGGGAGGTGGCTCCTGACACTTCTCTATAAGACCCAAGGTTTTGGTCCCTAACTTAGCAAGGAAAGACCACGATACGGCTAGTGACATAATGGCAAGACTATGTTTGGTGCATAGCACCTCATATTGCCTGTTGATATGTTTGACTCATATGTTATGTATGGTATTTGGTATTTTTGAGAAATCACTAAGCTTTGTGCTTACAGTTTGTGGTTTACAGTTTCAAGTACTTCCGGTTCAAAAGGGAAAGGTCCGACTTGATCGGAGTGTTTTCCGTAACTCATGATTTTGGGAGTGTACTCTGATAATTGTTTTTATTTGAAGTACTTCCAAATGTTTGAATATAGGATAACTGAGTGTTTTGATTATATTAAAAATGAAATCTTTATCTTGTATTTTCGGGACATTACAACATGGTATCAGAGCCTTAGTTTGAGGGATTTAGGCATACTCTTGGGTATGCCTGGACTCAAGCTATGGGTTTGGTGACAATTTTCACAAAACAAATGTTTTATTAAAAAGGGTTTCTAACCAAAGAAAGGGGTGTGATCCGTGAAATCAGTCGAACTCAAGTAAGTGGTTCAAAGAATACCAATACATGTTTATTATGATATATGATATGATTATGAGAATTACATGCTAGATTACGGCTAAGGAAATGCTCAGGATTTTATGAAAGGAGAGATACCTTTATATGCCTGATTGTATGAGCTTTTAGAATTGCATGCTATTATGTTTTCAAATAAGTGGATAGAACGACTCGATTAGTTTTGCCGTTGCCTGAATTTTGTTTGCTTTGTGCTTTGTGCGAATCTTAGTGATGTGAATTAAATACTAAGTGTATATGCTAAGTCACATGTAGCATGGGTTAAATAAAATCAAAGTGATGGATTTAAACTATTACGCAACTCTTATCTGGGTCTAACTATTTTGGGGTTAAGTCTTTCACTTGAAGGATTATCTGATCTCTGTTGCATGTGACTGTATTCATGAGGTAGTTTGTTGACATTGGTAGGAGCCTTTTAGCAGCTGAGGGCAGGGTGAGGTTGGGAACCCATGAGAGCCTAGGAAGTGCTTCAGTGGGTTTAGTTGTGCGGTTTACTGAGTATTGGTGCATCAGTTTGAGAAGGAGACTTACAGGATTCACGATGATTATTGAGGAAAGTATGGATATTTGCAGAAGGTAGTATTTGTTGTGTAACAACCCGTTATTTCAAGTCAGTAAAAATCGAGTCCTGTAACCTCTTTGAGGAAGGAATTAGAATATCATCGAAAAATGAAGTATTCAAAAACTCTATTTGGAGTACACTATGTGGTAGGTATCGTCTTAAGGTTTCCAAACATATAAATAACACAAAAATCCGAGTTATAACGAAAAAATTATGACCATTCTAAGTTATCCGACAAAAACCGGCAATACGAAGTTGCGTAAAAACACAAAGTTTCAATAAAAAACTTTTTGACCTTAGGTGTCTAAATGAAAGTCATAGATATCGTTAAACTACAAACATGCATAAAAAGAACGCTCAAATCAGACATCGTATGAATAAGTTATGAATTTTTAAAGAAATTCCTTAATCACGTCATTTTAATAAATAAATAATAAAAATAATTTTGGAATTTGCCAACGAAATCTAAATGAAAGTTGTAGATCGTAGTCCCACATTCGCGGGGATATAAAGAACGTCAAAAACGGAGTTCGTATGAAGGAGATATGAATTTTTGAAGGTTGATAAATAATTTATATATAATTTTATTAAAAATTCGGTATTATCCGAAGGGGAGTCAGCCTAGGGCCGTAGTACGCGCCGCGTACCCTCGTACGCCCCGCGTACTCGAGGCAACGGCCTCGGATCGTCCACGTCGCCCCTATGCGAGCTACCCCCTCCCCCGTCCCGTCCGAAACGTTGCAGCCGAGGATGCGGTCAGCGATGACGTCCCGTACGCGCCGCGTACGGGAGTACGCCCTGCGTACGCATGCCTCTCAGCCCCCTATAAAAGGGATGCGAGGGTTCCCGGGAAAATGGCTCATTCTCTCTCCTTTTTCTTGCGTTTTACCTCGTTTTCCGTGCTCGCACTACCCCGAAGCCCTGGTCATTTTGTGCAAGTCCCGAAGGTCGATTTTACTCCCGAGGAATCCCGAGATTTCCGAGGAAAATCCATTTCCCGAGACGAAAGTCTGCCCGGTTTTCCATCTTGCTATCTTCCAGCTTTCAAGTGAGTTCATACCCCTTTCAAACACACTTTAAATACATTTTAAATGCTTTTATACTCTTTTAGGGGGGGGGAATACAAGTAAACATACGGTAATTATCGTGTATTTTATAAAGTTTCACTTCACTTGGTTTATCGAATAAATCACTTGGAACTCATTACTACTATGGAAAAATCTTGTCATACTTTGCGTGCATTAGACTTATACAAAGTATATAATGATTTCAAAGTACCTTTCATTGTTAAGTCGGTTTATACATTCTAAAAACTTATGATTTTGCTTTGTCAAACATTGTGAAAAAAGATAAACTTTGCATACAAAACTATCACTTTAATACAGGCTTAGTTGAGAATCCATGAGACGTGTATATCTTCAAACGTTACTTTTCTTTATTAGAAAGTAATGCTGCAAGTCCCGTCTATAACCAGAATCTCCCGTTCGGAGAACGTGTCAAATGTGTATAGATCTATACGGGAAGTCATGATCCCGCGCCCTGACTGTTAGCTACAATCCGTCTTTTGAGGTGACAGTTGTCATAACGCTGCGACGCCTGAAGAACGTCGTTACAAGCATATTATGTTTAGTATGGTTATAAAACTCATCAGATATACAATTATTATGGTATTATACTTTTATGAACGAGTAGCTATTAAAACTATTCTTCATCTAACAAATCCGATCTTCGTATAGCTTTATTATATAAAACTATGACACAACTTTCGAGAACGTCGGTTTCTTGCGATTTTTGGTCTTAGAGACTGCCATTTAGGTTAGGAAAATAAGAGATTTTCCTGGTGCATTTATTTACAACTTATAACACGAACATTCATATGCATTTCATACTTTTATAAGAAAATAAGGGTTTTTCTTGGAAAACACAACAACTCGTATCTCAACCATTAGGGAAAATATGGGATGTTCTGGATCTAATACATTCACTTTCAACACAATAAATCACAACTCTTTACATTTGAAATACTGCGTTTTCTGGAAAACATACACCCATTTTGGAATGGCATCCAATTTTTCTAAACTACTTATGAACTCACCAACTTAATTGTTGACACTTTTTCTTTGAATTAACTTGTATTCTCAGGGAACCGCTAAGCAGGTTTGGGGAATCAACTTTTGGGATTAACGCGTTGGCGTTAATTACTTCTTTTGAATGATGTTTATGTATTTACCTTTTGAACATGTAATGAATACAATTATGTAAACATCTTGGAAACTTTAATATATATGGTGGTGTGTGCTTTCCTTTCTATGAACTGTTATGATACTGAATATGACATCATCCGCCCCCGAACGTTTCCGCCGTTCTGGTTTGGGGGTGTGACATGTTGGATTAGGTGTCTAAGCCCATAACTATTATTGGTATGTATTCGACCCGAGAGTAGCATGGTCCATTTAGGTTGTATATCATCAGGACAATTTGTTAGGATGGACTTTTGAGAGAAGGTTAATTATGGTTTATTAATATATTATAAGTTATAATATATTAATATTAAATCATATGTTTTAATTAGTATTAATCAAGAATTAATTTGGAATTAATTTAGTGATCAAAAGAGACTAATTAAATATATGGGGACTAATTATGGTAATTAGTTATATTTATATGTGTCGGTCTTATGATCCATGTTGGACCAATTTTATCTATGGATACATAAAGAGTAGGGCCACATGGACCATGGATCATAACACCCATGGGTATGGATTTGGGTTATACCCATGACTCTTAGAATCCAACATATAAATGTGCTACTTTATGACTAAAAACGTGTACACTTCTTTGCTTAGTGAAATATGGAGGTTTTTGGTGCATAAAATTCTCTCTCAAGTCCTACCTTTATCCATGATGTTTTGTGACTTCATTTGAGGATTCCACACTATTGGGCCTAAGCTCTTTAAGGCCAAATACAAAAAAACTTCAAGCTCCATCAAAAGGTATGTCATGCTAACTAATATATTATATTTTTATGTTAAATGCATGCTAGTTGTAAGCTTAATTCCTTCGAAACCATTTGCATGTATAATTAGTGAAAATATAGATCCAAGGTATTTAGGGTTGTATGTGCACCATAGGATGTTGTATTATAGCAAAACCCAGCAGTGGTATCAGAGCCATGGATTTTTTTCAATTATACTTGATGCAAGTTGCTAAAAAAACTGAAGAAAATCAAATTTTTTGTTGTCTGAACAGGAGACTCAACGAGTCCATGAATAATTTCATCCAACTCGTCGAGTTGGTTCATGCACTCGACGAGTTGGACCCCCTGACAACATATATTCGTGTTTTTTTGGCCTGTTTTGGATTAGAATCATTACCACAAAGTGTTTTTGTTCATAAAATTTGTTTTTTGATACTACAGTAATGTTTATTCTCATCCAAATAAATGATAATAATTAAAGTTTCAAGTTTTAAACATGTTTATATGATGCTTGAAAAATGTTGATTACGAATGTTCATGTTTATGAGTTTGTTTAGATTAATAGAAAAAATTATGAGATAGTTGTTTTCAATCCAAATTAATCTAGAAGTTAGTAATAATATGTGTATCTGTAACTTGTCCTCAAGTTACTTGAAAAGTCACATTTATGAATTTTATAACTCATAAAATTTCCATAAGTTACGAAAAAAATGAAGAGTCACATTTTTTAAATGCTTTTAAAGTCTTCCATAACTTCTCTACAAGTTATGAATCTTGAAGATTTTTTCCATTAAACAACTTTAAAACTCATAAGTTATGGAAACCATAAGTTTTTGAATTGTTCAAAACTTGTCCTCAAGTTTTGGAATTTGTAAAGTCACCCCTCCCCCCATATACACTTGAATTCCAAACTCTAGAATTTTAAAAGTTAAAGTTCAAACTTTATGGACTTCATTAAATTAATTAAAGTGTTTAAGTAAAAGTGTTAATAATTCCAAAAAGACATGGTTTAAGTTTAATTAAATTAAGAGTACAGTTCAATTAATAAATTAAACCGCCAAGTATTTTAAATGTTTAAAATACACTCTTATACTATTATAATATTAAAAGTTAATGATTATATATATGTATAAGAGTAAAGTCAATCTTACCGTTAGTAGGCCTAATTCATGAAGCCGGTCTATAAGGGGGGTATATGGTTACTACCTATAAAATAGCAGTTTAATGGGTGTCCACTCTCACCCACCGCTTCCTTGATTGGTGGAGGGTCGTTAGCCGAACGGGTAGGTCAAGGACTATAGTTCTCCCTTCATTAAAAGTATAGTGATAAATACTAAGTAACTAAACACTTATTAAATTCCCAATCTTAGTTACTTAGGAACATGTGATTTTGGTGCTAACCCATGAAATTCACACTTTGTACCTTATCAAGTCGTTGGTGGAGCATGTGTGGGTAACCGGAACACTAACTTGGATTAGTAATGATAACAAAGGGTGACTTAATGTTTATCATAGATCAGAGGAGCGTGTGTGGGTAACCAACATATCGATTAGGTGATAATATTAAGGGTACCAAGTGAGTTTGCATGGTTATTAACACCTTGTTTTGTGATCCTCGACATCCCAGTCACAAAATTTGAGAGGGCACACTCGAGATTGAAACATGCCATTGAAAAGTTTAATGAATTTCAAAAGATATAGGAGTTTCAGATCCAATTAAAACCTAATAAATTATTTCGTTTTTCATGGTGGAAATTGCTGAATCGTCATTCGCCTACCTTCAAATATCTTATAGCTTGGATTACGGCATCACTCTTCCAAGTTATAAAATGTTGTGTTGGGTCGTAACCTTAATATTTCATATTGGGTGTTATATTAAGTACTTAAAAATCAACTAACTCTAATATCTCCCATTTTAGATGTCTAGTTTAGACATCTATGATATACCCAAATCTCTTGGAATTTCACTTCCTCCACCCCTTCCAATTATTCTCCCTAACCCAGAAGTTCATGGTCACTCAAGCCCTATTTGCAAGCAAGGTCTATGTGTGATCACATCTTGGAGATGAAGTCATATATTCACAAGCCGGGAGAGTTGGGTGTCAAAGTCTTGAGAAAGTTGGATGTTCAATCACTTTCTAAGTCACATAGTGAGTTCTTTTGGGACCACTATGTGATGGACCATGACTTGACCCTTAAAGATCTTCCCTATTTGCTTGGTGCTGCTGAATCAGAAATGATTTGAGGACTAGTAAAGCAAATTTGATTAGAAGATCAACTTCCCAAACCTTCTATTGCCAAAGGACGGGGCATTGGTTATCCTTATAGTGGCATTTGTGAAAAATGGTTGTTTATATGATTCCGTTGATAGCAATATTGGAAAATGGATTTGATTCTTTCGGATGTGGTAGTGTCATAATTTACCAAATAAGGAAAGATTCTCATCACCCAAGTTTCAATTGGACCGAAACTTGGAATCATATAAGTTGTATGATGAATGGGAATTTCATATTTGGAAAAATTAAGTCAAATGAAAGGACTAAGGGATTGAGTACACATTCGTGTGCACTGGTCAAGTCCACCACAAAGATCGATAAGATTATTCATCATGATTTATTAAAGTTTAGTAAATATGGTTATACTTACAAGTTTAAGTATAATTCTGAAACATTGGAAAATATTCGATGTATGGCAGAACGAATGAGAAGAATCAAATTAGGCAGAAAGATAAAAGTTTCTCAAATCTGAAAAGATGGGAGAGTACATTAGCATCATGTCTTGTGATCATCTTAATGATTGAGAAACCATATCACAATTCATCCTCTAAGGACATCTTAGTGCATTCTTATGGCTAAGAAGAGGAGACATGAATTGTTGGAATGGTTAAATCAAGAAGATGAGTCATACTTCATTCCAAAAACAAAGTCTTAGAGTCATACTCCAGGATTGTAACTTGAGTGACATGTCTTGAAGAAAGTTTATTAACACTAGTCAAATGTAAGAGTAAAATGTTTTCTACTCTTGTACATTTGAAATTGGTAAGTTGTGATGTTTTGGATAAAACAGAGATCAACTTAGGCCAATTGCGTGAAGTGTTAGTCTTGATAAGAATCCGCACTTTCCCTTGAGTATTTTTTTTGTCAAGCAATGGTTCTTGACAAGAGAGTCTTATATGTCATGTGGACAGTGGGAGTCTTAAAGCTCTTGAAAGTTCCAAGAACTAATAAAGAATAAAAACCTGAAGGTCTTCACTATCACACAACTTAAGGTTTATAACCTATCGTGTTGACATTTCTATGCCTATTCTAGTTAATGTTGGCTTTGCATAGGACTTCTGAGAGTTCTCAATTGGTTGCATAACAACTTGGAAGCAATGGTAGAACCTTGAGCTATCAGGTGGAAAGAATTTAAGATTGCACAAGTTCAGTCCATATGAGTTTGGATTTGTCATTAACCTTGTCGGGTGATTATGGTTTTGACAAATTCATATGGGTAGGAACTCATACACCATAAAATCTAAGTGTCATAAGGTTTCTCTCCGATTCATGAAAATGATGGTGAAGAAAAACATTCACTAAGTATATTTTAAGTAGATAGCAATTGTGATATTTGCATTCCCAAAGTCGTTAGTGGGGCGTGTGTGGTTAACCGACACACTAACATGGACTTGTGAGAAATGACAAATGTCTAAACAATTGATACTATGATTACGGTATCCCTTTTCATAGTTCTAAAATTGTATAGACACACATATAAACTATATAAGAAAAGGTGTATGAATTTGATAAAGTCTTATCAAAGCATCTAGTATCAGAAATCTGAACTTTGGTAAGAGAGTCAATAAAGTATTGATTTCTAGAAGTCCAGCTGTTTTCTGAGTACATGTCAAAGCTAGTGGGAGCATAAGTGTTATGCTAATAATTATCATGTTAGTAGGAGCATGCTTATTATGTTAACTGTTAATTATAGAAAACAAAAGGGTTTCAATTGGGAAAGGTTGTTTTGCTATAATTAAGGGAGAGGAAATTATACTCCATTTCAATTCTAAAAACTTAGATTGAGATTTTGAACATCTTTAGTTAAGGATATATATATATATATATATATATATATATATATATATATATATATATATATATATATATATTGTTGGAATGGTTCAACATAAGGAAATTCTATATATATTGCGTTTTCAAAATTCGATTATGATTACGACATCCCTTTTCATTGTCAAATTTTGAAAACATGGAAAATAAAAAATATATATATTGTTGCAAAAGATTGGTCTAGTATCATATCTTTATGTGAGACATCATGAATCGTGTCCCATATGCTTCAGATATACGATTGATTGCATGTGCCGCAATATTAATCTTTTCTAAATTTTCCAAATGCTGAGGGCATTAAGAAGGGAAAAGTCTAGAATTGGATATGACTAAAATGATTAAGAAATTGTCGAGGATAATTTGAGGTTTACCAAAGATTGGTTGCTCATGGACAGTTGGAAGTATAAGTGATAATTTTGGAAAGGACCATAATTGACATATTCTGAAAAGAGGCAACTCTTGTTCAGAAATGATAGTCAATATGAGAATATGAAAATATTCCCATAGGTGGAGGTTATTCAATTTGTGTTAGATGAGAAAGCTTAATGCAAGAAGCATGTTCAAAGTAATGTACTTTGAATTTGAGACTTCATTTCAATGGAATTGATCTCCATTGGAATGCTCTGTAATGTCTGTTGACAAGTCTTTGTGACTTTGTGCATAGTCATTACGAGAGGATCAATGCATATAAGTTTAGAATCTAACAGATTTTGTTAAATGGTTGGAATTTGGAATTCGTACATTTACAATAAAGATTTGGGATTGTGAAATGAGCATCATTGGAATCATGTTCAGTTGATCTATTTCACAAAGTAAAGATCATAGATAAACATAGTGTGCATACTTGTTGTATGGCGTGACTAGTGTTTAGAAAACATAGTATACATGCTTGGAGCATGGGACAACTATTGTTTTAATTCAAGTATAAAGTTGATTATTTGAAACATTATACAATGAATAATGAGTAATCAATATGGTGTTTAAATAAAACGTGTTTTATTTACTCTCAAAGGTGCTTGGGACCATAGAGGATTAGTATTATTCTTGTGTTTCACTTTGCATGTTTTGACTTCCAGAATAACTAGGTTATTCTTTCTGAATGACTAAGTTATTCAAACCATCCGCAGTCGATAATACGTTGGAAGTAGGTATTAAGGCAAGACTGTCATGAATCGAGTTTGTAGATGTCCAAGGTAGTAGACATAGTAAAAGTTACTACAACATTCATGAGTACTCCTGGAATAGGGATTCGAGTATTGGATTCAACCCACACTCATTTGAATCACTTCATGGATTTTATCACGAGTGATCATGAGACGATAATATCTTATATTCTTCAAACCTAGAGATATGAGTTGTTACTATGAGTTGGTTGTACATTGATTGCACGAAAAAGCATTTGGTAACTCGATGTTATAAAACGTGCCTTTGTGTAAGAGTCAACAAGTAGTAGAACAAGCCATATGAGTCACCTTCGGGATAAAAGCTATATCTGTGGGCCCCTCGATGATTTTCTTATGTCAATCGTAAGTGCTCGGCTGGGCTTGGACTGATTTGATTTGTTCAATTAGTCAATCATCATAAATCAAAAATCATGAAACAACAAATGGAAAGATAGAATGATTATAATCCATGTCTCAGTCCATATGATATCTAGAATGGAGGAATATATGATCCCTTATCTAATGGACATGTCATTGATTTATTCAGAGTTCGGCAGCGGCTTTAAGAGCTACGATTGCTATTCGGGTTTTGGAGTCATATGCAAGAATAGTTTTAGACTTATCTAAGTGGGAGACTTTTGGATTAGGTGTCTAAGCTCATAAATATTATTGGTATGTATTCGACCCGAGAGTAGCATGGTCCATTTAGGTTACATATCATCAGGACAATTTGTTAGGATGGACTTTTGAGAGAAGGTTAATTATGGTTTATTAATATATTATAAGTTATAATATATTAATATGAGATCATATGTTTTAATTAGTATTGATCAAGAATTAATTTGGAATTAATTTAGTGATCAAAAGAGACTAATTAAATCTATGGGGACTAATTATGGTAATTAGTTATATTTATATGTGTTGGGCTTATGATCCATGTTGGACCAAGTTTATGTATGGATACATAAAGAGTTGGGCCACATGGACCACGGATCATAGCACCCATTGGTATGGATTTGGGTTATCCCCACGACTCTTGGAATCCAACATATAAATGTCCTACTTTATGACCAAAAACGTGTACACTTCTTTTCTTAGTGAAATATGGAGGTTTTTGGCGCATGTAATTCTCTCTCAAGTCCTACCTTTTTCCATGATGTGTTGTGACTTCATTTGAGGCTTCCACACTATTGGGGCTAAGCTCTTTAAGGCCAAATACACAAAGACTTCAAGATCCATCAAAAGGTATGTCATGCTAACTAGTATATTATATTTTTATGTTAAATGCATGCTAGTTGTAAGCTTAATTCCTTGGAAACCATTTGCATGTATAATTAGTGAAAACATAGAACCAAGGTATTTAGAGTTGTATGTACACTATAGGATGTTGTATTATACCGAAACCCAACAGTGGTATCAGAGCCATGGATTGTTTTCAATTATACTTGATGCAAGTTGCTAAAAAACTGAAAAAAATCGAATTTTTTGTTGTCTGAACAAGAGACTCGATGAGTCAAGTTATGGACTCGACGAGTCCATGAACAATTTCATCCAACTCATCAAGTTGGTTCATGCACTCGACGAGTTGGACCCCCTAACAACATATGTTCGTGTTTTTTTTGCCGTGTTTTGGATTAGAATCATTACCACAAAGTGTTTTTTTTCATAAAATTTGTTTTTTGATACTATGGTAATGTTTATTCTCATCCAAATAAATGATAATAATTAAAGTTTCAAGTTTTAAACATGTTTATATGATGCTTGAAAAATGTTGATTATGAATGTTCATGTTTATGAGTTTGTTTAGATTAATAGAAAAAATTATGAGATAGTTGTTTTCAATCCAAATTAATCTAGAAGTTAGTAATAATATGTGTTTTTGTAACTTGTCCTCAAGTTATTTGAAAAGTCACATTTATGAATTCTACAACTCATAAAATTTCCATAAGTTACGAAAAAATGAAGAGTCAAAGTTTTTTAAATGCTTGTAAAGTCTTCCATAACTTCTCTACAAGTTATGGAACTTGAAGAGTTTTTCCATTAAACCACTGTACAACTCATAAGTTATGGAAACCATAAGTTTTTGAATTGTTCAAAACTTGTCCTCAAGTTTTGGAATTTGTAAAGTCACCCCCCATATACACTTTAATTCTAAACTCTAGAATTTTAAAAGTTAAAGTTCAAACTTTATGTACTTCATTAAATTAATTAAAGTGTTTAATTAAAAACGTTAATGATTCCATAAAGATATGGTTTAAGTTTAATTAAATTAAGAGTATAGTTTAATTAATAAATTAAACCACCAAGTATTTTAAATGTTTAAAATACACCCTTATACTATTATAATATTAAAAGTGAATGATTATATATACATATACTGCCTATAAAATGGCAGTTTAATGGGTGTCCACTCTCACCCACCGCTTCCTTGACTGGTGGAGGGTCGTTAGCCGAACGGGTAGGACAAGGACTATAATTCTCCCTTCATTATAAGTATAATGATAAATACTAAGTAACTAAACACTTATTAATCCCAATCTTAGTTACTTAGGAAAATGTGATTTTGGTGCTAACCCATGAAATTCACACTTTGTACCTTACCAAGTCATTAGTGGAGCATGTGTGGGTAACCGACACCCTAACTTGGACTAGTAAGGATAACAAAGGGTGATTTAATGTTTATCATAGATCGGTGCAGTGCGTGTGGGTAACCGGCATATTGATTAGGTGATAATATTAAGGGTACCAAGTGAGTTTGCATTGTTATTCACACCTTGTTTTCTGATCCTCAGCATCACAGTCACACAATTTGAGAGGGCACACTCGAGATTGAAACATGCCATTGAAAAGTTTAGTGAATCTCAAAAGATCTAGGAGTTTCAGATCCAATTAAAATATAATAAATTATTTCGTTTTTCATGGTGGAAATTGGTGAATCGTCATTCGCCTACCTTCAAATATCTTATAGCTTGGATTACGACATCCCTCTTCCAAGTTATAAAATGTTGTGTTAGGTCCTAGCCTTAATATTTCATATTGGGTGTTATATTAAGGACTTAAAAATCAACTAACTCTAATATCTCCCATTTTAGATGTCTAGTTTAGACATCTATGATATACCCAAATCTCTTGGTCCAATAACCTTTACTGTTGTACTCTTTTTTGAACTCCAAAATTGATATTGTGGTTTGCTATGCTATAGATAAAATGAGATAAGTATCAGATTGACATCATTGTCAGATCCAAGAGAATTCTTAACTCTGTCAAAGTTGCGAAGCAAGAAAGCCTTCGGAGTCATGGGAAAATCAAGCTGCAAATCCAAAGTGTTTTCGACGTTAAACAAAGCAACTGGCTCCAGCTAGTAAACACTTGGATTATCGATGGCTTCATTCAAAATACGATCTCTTAACCAAGTAGGAAATAGTAGCTTTTGTGTTTCCAAAGTGACTTGAGCTTCACGTGCTTTCCTTTCTTTTTCTTATGCTTCCCGAACAATACGATGGTTTTCATCAATTTTAGCACGACGAGCTTTGCATCTTATTTTTACATTTTCATCTTCTTCTTCTTCTTCCTCATCATTATCATCATCATCCATAATTTTCTCTTTTCCTATTGATACCAAAGCTACATTATCCTTCGGATCATCAGACTTGGGTTTTTGTTTGTTATCATCTTCACCTTCAGTTCCTTCACCAACACCAAAAGTTCTCGCCGATTCTCTTCCTTGTTTTGGAATATAAGATTCTGAAACACCTTGAAATACGTCTAGGTTGGAGAAGATAGGCTTCAATTTCTCTGCCAGATGTTGACGAACAGAGATTGTGAGGAGAGAATCACAAGTCTTGATTAGATTGTACAAATCAACGTTCACATCAACAACGCAACATTTGATAACTACATTCTCGGATTTTTGTTCATCAATCTGGGATCATGCGATAAATTCACTTAGAGAACCTTCACCTTCTCAGTTTTAACAACGAGCACATCCATTATCTTGTTCTAAAGAGCCAAATCATCCTGAAGTTTTTCGATTTTGGAGGAGATGGAAGTTTGGAACTCAGAATTGTCAGTTTGGATCCCAGAGAAAACCTTTGTAAGAGCCGACTTTTCAGTTTGGAGAGTAGAAACAAGGTTGTTAATGGTTGTGTTCGCAGATGATGTGTTGCATTCTGATGAAGTGCAAAAATCCTCCATAAAGTTTTTAGTATAAAAAAGTAGTTTATCGACTTTTTCGCTTGTTTGCTCACAAGTCTTTTCAAAATCAACAACTGCTTTGTTTGTGAGGGTGAGATTTGCGACATGCTCCTGAGTAAGTGCTTCAAGGAAGGCTTTAATAGAAGCCTTGGAGTATTCACTACTGGAAGAGGCTTTGGTGGACCTTGAACTACCCTATTGTCATTGGAGCATCATCTTCGTCACTTTCTTGTCGAACAATGAAGGGGCTATAGTGGAAGTTTTCAAAAGCATCAAAATTGTCCCCGAAAACTGTACTTGGATCAGATGTTCCTATAGGAGAGATTGATGGAGAATTTGGACTAATAGTGACACCAGAAGCACCTACCTCTGTATCAGATATGTTCACGGTAACTGGACGTGTACTAGTGGTAGTTGTTGTTGTTGTTGTGAGTTCGGTGAAAAGGGGAGTGGAAAGTGCAACAGAAATCTAGGGTTGCGAAATTCCCACTGATACATTCGGACAAGGAGCAATCATGATAGGTGTAGTAGAAGCAGTAAGAGAAGGTGGAGTGGAATCCTAGAAAAAGTCATATGTTAATGGAACATAAGATGGTACGGAAAAAGTTACCTCAGGATGAGTAGATGATGGCTCCGAAACCACGAGTGTAAGGATTGTTTTTGTTCTAATTAGTCGAAGCATGTTTTGTACTCTTCGTATATTGTGTAATCTATTTTAGTAAGGCGCTTTTATATGAAGCTTAAGGGTTTATGCCTTAGTATATTTTTTGTATCCTTTATGTATCCTATAAATTGGATCATTTACTAGAGTTAGAGTCTTTTACAGTCTTATCTATTTTTCTCTGTAAACAAAAAGCGTAATAGAGCTGAAGTGAAATCTTATTGACATCCTGTGTTCAATCTCTCTTACATTCTTCAATATTAACTCTGATTAATATCTCACTCGATTCATTGATTCATCAATCGGTATCAGAGTAGGAATCATCTCTGTGATCTGATTTTCAATTGTTCAAAACGATTTTGAATCAACTTTTTGGTTCAGAAGTTTTCGCGCTTTTTGAAATTGAAAATTTCTCTTAGATCTAAGATTGTGATTTGATTCTGCATTTGGATTGTTGAATCGAGTGTTCTACTGGATTTTGTGAGTCGTTTCATATGATTGTTTTCAAATTCTCGTTGTTATATCAAAAATCTCTAAAAAATTCATTTGTTCAACATTGGTCCAAACTTTAATTCCGCATGCCAAACCATGTTCTTTGTCACTACAATTGGTATCAGAGTGGGTCTTCAAGATCAAAGTGATTTTTGAAGAACGATTCTTGGTTTGACAATTTTTGTCGCAATTTGAGCAATTTTGGTGAGTCTCTCTCTATGATCTCTCGTAATAATTGATTCGTACGTTGCGTTCTTGATTTTTGATCATTTGACTCGTTGGATCAAATTTTCTTTGAAAAACCCATTTGTTGTGATCCAATAATTTTTTCTTGATCAAGGTCCGATTCAATCTAATATTCGTTCGTTAGATTTAATTTTATAATAGCAACATGTCAAGCGCAATTAAAATTCAACTTACTGTTCATGATCATCGTTTGAGCCCAAAATTAATTTCACACTTATTAATCAAACACGTATTTCCCAAAGTCTCAAGTAAAATTCAGTTTGTGTGAGTCTACATATTTTTGTTCATTCTTTAGACTTATTCACACGCATCATATTTGTGTATCATTGGATCAAGTTTTCTTCATGATCGGTGGTTCTTGTGTTCTTCATCTCATTTTCCATTTTTTAATGAATGCTTAACGAAAAATGTGTGTCGATTTCTTGTATATCTGAAATCAAAATAGATTATCGATTGGGAAAATCTCGGTTGTGAAAACCAAATGTTGGAATCGATTTAGAATTACCATCGATATTTGATTGATTTGCTTTGAAATTAAAAATCGACTATTTCAACTTGGAATTGAATTTCAAAAATAAACTAGATTTTGAATTTGATTGTGATTTTGAATGTCTTGGATACAACTGTGTTGATGTGTAATGTTGTATCGATGATGGATTGAGGTTTGATTATTGAATGGCCAACCTTTAAAAAGTCAAATTTTGATTTCAATTTGAGATAACATTTTTAGCTTCAGTGATTTTTGGGTCAAGATTCGAATGGATAATAGTTTAGAGTCAATTGCTTGTTAACGAAAATGAAGCCCTAGATTTTAATGTTGATGATGAACTGGAATCAAATTTGATTTGGGGATGAATGGACCTTAGGTTGTGAACTAGAAGATCGACGGTTTGGGTTCCAGTGTGGTTGATGGATCTGGGGTTAATGATAAAAGAATTACACGAAATCAGGTCTTGAATTGGGGACAAATGGTCGACAGGGTTTACGTACGTGTTGAATGATTTTGACTTGGGAATTGATATTCGAATGATGAATTGATGGTGTATAAAAATGAAGAATCAAAGAGTTTGATGTTTCGAAGAATTGAAAATTCGTGTTTGGAGTTGTCGACTTCTTGCACGAGAGTTATGAAAGTTTGGTGATCATTGTTTTCTGGTTCGAATGGAGTTGATGGACGAAGGGTAATGGTCATGGTTGTGTAAAACATAAGAAGAGTGTGTTTGAGTTTTTGAGTAGAACGAAGGGTGTATATGGTTGAATGTACGAAGGAATTGTTGGGATTGAAATTCAAATGGTATTTTGAAATATATATACGAAAGGGGTGTTTGGGATTTGTACGAAGGGTCATTGTTCACTGGAGAGGCTTCGTATGCTTCGTATGATTTGAAAAGAAGGAAAACCAAATTTCCGTATATGTCCCTTGACACTTCATATGTTTGTCACTTTTCACCCAAGGATATTTCGTATGAATAATCAAATTTCGTATGAATTGAGCAAATGACACAAAGTTTCAAATTTGACCCTCGAACCTTCAAATTTTTGTCATTTCGAAAATTAACCCAAATTTCGAATGTTTGAAACTTTTCACCCAAATTCGAAAAAAAATTGGAGCTTCGTATATTTGGGGGATTCTTCGTATGAATTGAGAACAAAGGGCAGAATTGTCGAAAATGGACCCTGCAGTTTAAAAAATTTGGCAGTTTACACCCAAATTCGTAAAAAAGGTATGTTTTGCTAAAAATTGAAGAAAGTGCATTTCAGACCCCTGCAGTTTTTGCAAATTGATGTGTTTCTACCCTGATTTGAAAAAGGGTGAGAGTTTTGCATATTTTGCTATTTTGGGCGCAACGGGTCACTGCCAAGTTTTGAAATTGACAATTTCTACCCATTTTTGCGAAATTTTGTCAAAGGCGATCCGCGAACGAAACTAAAAATTGATTATCTTTTGGATTTTACGGATTGAAGCACAAAGTTTATGCCACATGTTAATGGGGTGTTTTGACACGAAAAATTCTGAATAGAGCACGTTCTTTTTCCTTGGAAATTTTATAATCAAATTTCGATAATAAAAGGGGGAGAAGTTTATATGGAAATTCGAACTTCAATTTTTCATATTACGTGGATTTGAAGACCGAAGTGATCTTGAATTTTTGAAGCCTACCAAATGATGCAATTAGAAGTTCGGAAATGATGTATTCGAAATGGGTTTGGTTTTATTGAAGATTTTTGGGGTGTGTTTTTATGCGCAACGTTTGGGTGATTATTTGGAGTTAATCATTTGTTGTTGCTTGGTTTGTATGGTCTCACATCCTAGAGCCCAAATTGTAGAGTCACGGAAGAATTGAAGATTGAAGTTTGTTTCTACTTGTGTCACCTTTGAGGTTCGAACCGCATAGTTGCTCGACTTTGGAAGAATTGAAGTGGGTCATTCATTCCTAATTTTGAGGGGGAGAATGTTGGGGTACAAATTTATTCATGACTGACTTTGTAAATGTTTGACTTTTGTAAACCCCAGTTGCATGTGGAGTATTAGCTTTATGACACATGAGAGATAGAGAGTGAGAGAGAGACACGTAAACACCTCTATACAAGGTGGGTTTTGTCAACTAGTAGAGGTGTGCTTGAGGGATGTAAAAGTTGAGTGTGTAAGTGTGTGTTATTTATGTAGTCTAGATCTAGATCCTTTTTGTAACACCATATACAATAAATACATCTCTTTAACACCTAAATCACCATGTTCAATTGTGCAAACTTTAATTCCACGTGCCAAACCATGTTCTTTGTCACTACATATAGACTTAGACACCTTATCCAACAGTCTCCCACATGGATAAGTCTGATAACTATAGCTGTAAGTACGACTTCAGGAATCGACTAGCAATCGTAGCTCTTAAAATACTTTTCCAAAATGTAACACACCATTTAGATAAGGGATCATATAATCCTTTGTTCTCAAGCTATCAGTCAGACAAATACATGAAACATAGTCATTCTTATTGTCCGACATTTGATTCCCGATTTTTCATTTTTTTGACATAGAACTTAATCGAACGTATCAATTGAGTTCTGACCGGGCTTGGCACATAAGTTAAAGCAAAATCATCGAGGGCCCATGATATCGCTTTTAATCCTCTAATGACTAAAAGGAACAGATAAACTTCGACTCATATACTTCTAACTACTCGTTAAATTGTAGACAATAGCACGTCTTATAGCATCAAGTTACTGATGCGGTTTAACACTATCAATGTACAATCAACTCATAGTCAGCAACTCATATCTCTAGGTTTGAAGACTATATGATATTATCTTCTCACAATCACTCATGATAAATTCCATGAAGTGATTTATGTGAGTGTGGGTTTAATCCAATACTCATACCTTATGAGCACATGAATGTTGTATAAAACTTTGCTATGTCTAATACACTTCAGATAATCTACAAGGCAAATTCATGAAAGTCTTGCCTCAATACCTACTTTAAAGTATCATCGACTGTTGACAGTTTGAATAATATAATTATTCTGGAAGTCAAAACATGCAAAATGAAACAATAGTAAATGATTGACACAAGATAGTAAGATTACAATTAAATAAAAAAACACCTTTTATTTAATCATCAAATCTCAATTACATTTCAACTATTACATGTTTCTAAACAGCTATCTAATCATTAAAACTAATATCGTCCTTCAGCCCAATGCGCCTCGCATGCTGTAAGTGCTTAACCCTACTCAATCCCATCGTGAGGGGATCTGCTGGGTTCTCCTCTAACAATACCTTCTTTGCTACGAGCAGTCCTTCAATTCGATGTCATATGAAGTGATATTTTCTATCGATGTGTCGGGATCTTCCATGATCCCTTGGTTCCTTGGCTATGGCAACCGTCCTATCATTGTCACAGAAAATCTCCATTGGCTCCTTTATATTTGCTACAACTCCAAGGTCTCCGATGAAGTTCTTCATCCATATCGCCTCCTTCGCCGCTTCGTTTGCTGCTATGTACTCTGATTCGCATGTTGAATCAGCTACAATCCCATGCTTGGAACTTTTCCAAGTAATTGCTCCTACATTTAGGGTAAATACCCAGCCTGACTGAGAGTGGAAATTATCTTTTCCAAGTAATTGCTCCTCCATTTAGGGTAAATACTCTACCTTAATTATAGCAAAACAACTTTACAACCCTTACAACTTTGTAAGGTATAACTCTTGTTTTCTATAATTAATATTGCTAACTTGCAATACTTTCCATAATAATCATACAACCATAACATTTATGCTCCCACTGTCATGATGATTATTATAAACATAACACTTATGCTCCCACTAGCTTCGACATGTATTCATAAACATCTTAACTTTCAGAAAAACAATACCTATTGAATTTCTTATGTCCATGTTTCTAATACTTAATGCTTTGATAATCTTTTATCAAGGCTTCTTGAACTTATACACTTTTTCCTTAGATAGTTCATATGTGTGTCTAAACAATTAAGACTAATTGCCAAACCTCACAATTCAAATTATGGAAAGGGATACCATAACCATAATCGAATTCGAGAATGCAGTTTTACAATCACTATCTTCTTAAAATCTTTCTTAGTGAAATCATTTCCACACAATCATTTTCATGAAGGAGGAAATCTTATAACACTTAGATTTAAACGGTTTATGTGTTTCTATCCATGTGAATTTGTTAAAACCAAAGTTTACGACAAATTCAAGCTCATATAGACCGAACTTTCTTAATCTTGCTTTCTTGCCTTATGGTAGCACAGTTGCCCACCATGTCTTCCAAGTAGTTAAGCATCTCACCCTTTCATATCAATGTACCTTTCATTGATTAAGGTGCCTTGCCTTTTATGCGTTCAAAATGAGAACTCATAGAACTCACATGCATAATTAACTCAATTGGAACAGCACAGAAACAAAATAATGTCAACACGATAGGTTGTAAACCTCAACTCGTGTGCTAGTGATGATCGATAAGGTTTGTTTTGATTTTTTCTTGAAACCTTTCAAGACCATTAAGACTCCCACTGACTCCTTGACATATAAGATTCTCTTTCAATAAACATTTCTTGACAAACAAATATTCAAGAGTTAGTGTAGTTTTTATCAAAACACTTCATAATTTGGTCCTAGTTGGTCTTTTTCTTATCCAAGACATCACAACTTTCCACATTTGATGAACGTTATAAACCTTTTAATACCTATCACTCATTGTCACAATCTTAACTCTAAGACTTGTTTTGGAACGAAGTATGATTGACTTCTTGATTTAACCATTTCTTCAATTCTTGATTCCTCTACTTAGACATATAATTGTACTAAGACTCACTTGGAGGATCAATTAAGATATGGTTCTTAATCATAAAGACTTATCACAAAGCATAAAAGTACTCTCCCTTCTTCTTAGAATGGAGAAACTTTTATCTTTCTGCCTACTTGATTCTTCTTGTTCGTTTTGCTATTGATTTAAACCTTTTTAATCAATTCCAAACTACACTTAATCTTATAAGTATAATCATATTTACTAAACCTTTAGTAAATCATGACGAATATCTTTGTTACTCTTATGGTGGACTTGATCAACACGCAACTTTGTGTAGTCGATCTCCTAGTCCTTCACTTGACACTTTGTCAATGAATTAGTCTAATTTCCAAATATGAAATTTCTCATTCATCATGTGACTAAGTTGCGTGATTCCAAATTTCTGTCCAATTGAAATTTAGGCGATGAGAAACTCTCCCTATTTGGTAAATTCTCGACATTTCCATAAATAAGAATCATATCCATTCGTTGTAGAAATATGCAAACATCAATTTTCATAACAATTTCATTGCAAGGAAATAAACAAATAAATAAATAAGTCAAACAAAATTTATTTTATTTATAAAATTAGCGGAAAACATTTGTCCTTACAATGCAAAATCCATTGAAAACTATGTAGTCGAATATTCCTAACAATTCTATCATAAATATATAAGCTCAAAATCTAATCTTCAAGTCCACGCGATCGAGATCCATTTCTTTGTGATTAGACTCATCTTGCACTTTCATCAAGCTTCCTTTCTTTTCACCGATCCTGCAAAACATTCAAATGCAATCTTATCACATCATGTATTAAGAATCAACGAATAGGAACTTAATGGAGTTAGATAGTGGATTTTTTTTTACCTGAAGCACAGCCATACTCTTTGACTCTCCCATCTTTGGAATCTTCAGGCTCTTGGGGCAGACTTCTATCCAACGCCCTTTCTCTTGGCAGCAAACGCAGGTCGCTTCTCTTAGAATGTCCTCGGAAGCATGGTCGGTTGACTTTCCCAACAAATACGCTCCATTGCTTCGCCAAATCATTTCTGATTCAGCAGCAATGAGCATGTAAGTTAGGTCAATGAGGTTATCGTCATGATCCATCATATAATACTTTCTTTTGAACTCATTATATGATTCAGGGCGTGACTGCAGAAACCAGTTCACAGCCAACTCATCGGGAAATGACACACCCAACATAATCAACCTATCAATGTGTGATTTCATTCCTAGAATGTGGGCACACATGTATTTACCATCTTCATGTTTCATTTCCAATAGGGCCTTAGTGATATTGAACCTTTAAATTCTTCGATCTTGTGGGTTAGGGAGAACAATTGGAGGAGGTGGAGGAAGTGAAGCATGATTTCTTGTTCCTCGATCGAATTGTGGAATACCATCTTCATGTGGAATGCTTGTTCCACGGGATTTGGGAAGACCATAATTGTCGAACTTTGACATCTACAAAACGGGAGAAAACGAATTCAAGTTAGTTGATTGATTGAGTCCTTAGTAAATCACCCAAATGAGATACTAAGGCTAGGACCCAACACAATATTCTACAACTCAGGAGAGGGATGTCATAACCCAAATCGCAGAACATTTGAAGGTAAGTGAATAACGATTCACTAATTTCCACCATGAAAAAACGAAAAAGAAATTCAAGTTTTAAATCTATGAAAACTCCTAGATCCTTTGAGATTCATTGAACATTTCAATGACATGTTTATATCTCGATATGCCCCTCTAGTTTGTGACTGGGATGCCGAGGATCACAAAGTGGGTGTGAATAACCATGCAAACTCACATGGTGCCCTCACATGTTACAGTCACCTATTCGATGTGACGGTAAACCAAACACGCTCCACCGAACTATGACAAACATTGAGTCACCCTTTGCTACCTTTGCTTAGAACCATTTAGTGTGCCGGTAACCACACACGCTCCACTAACGTCTTCGCAAGGGCACAAAGTGTAATTTCATGGAATTGCATCAATTCACTTTTCCTAAGTAACTAATATTGGGAATTTGTAAAACATTTAGTTACTTTTGTACTTCATTATACTTATAATGGAAGGTTTCGTCCTATCCTACCCATTCGGCTAACGACCCTCCACTAGTCAAGAGTGCGGTGGGTAAGAGTGGATACCCATTCTATCGCCATATTATAGGCAATTTCCTTAAACACTCTTTATAGACCAGCTTCGTGAATGAGGCCTACTAATGGTAAGACTGACTTTTACTCATACATATATATAATGTTAGACTTTTAATGTTATATATAGTATAGGGTGTATTTTACACTTTTAAAATACTAGGTGGTCAAATTTAACAATTATACTTTTAATTCAATTAAATTGTAAACCTAAAATTTTATGGATTTATTAAACCTCTTTTAATTATACACGTTAATTAATTAATAAAACCACAAGGGTGTGATTTGAACTTTTCAAAACATTACTAGCGTTTTAGAATTTAACATTCCTAATTAAACCTTTTAATCAATTTTTTTAAATGCCAAAACTTGAGGGCAAGTTTTGAAACATTTCAAAACATTATGGTTAGAATTTAAATATGCATCAAAATTAAACTTTTAATCAAAATTTAAATTCCAAAACTTGAGGGCAAGTTTTGAAACATTTTTCAAAACATGATGGCTTTAACTATTTAAATTTCAAAAGAACAAAACTTTTAGGTTCAAATTTAAACTATAAAACCTATGAGGGGAAAATATGAAACTTTTCATAACAACAAGGATCAAATAACAAATAATCCTAATTAACATTTAATCACTCAATTATCCATATTTGATTTATTTAATGATTTCGTGTAAAACAATTTACCAATTTAATCACAATAATTAATCAATTAGCACATAAGGAAACAAATATTTTATTAATTGATAAATATCTTCAATTAGATCAAGAATATACTCAAATATATCAAAAAAATGGACTTATATTGATCTAATATGATAAGGCAAGTATCCTCAACAAAAACAGCAAGAAATCCCGTTTTTCCCTCTTTCTGACCGACTGACTCGTCGAGTCAGCATGGACTTGGCGAGTTCATTTATAGACTCGGAGAGTTCAGCCCCCAAAAACCCAAAATTTTGATTTTTAAGCTTGAACAAACAAACAAAGCATCAATACAAGAGAAACCAATCAAGGTTCTGATACCACTGATGGGTTTTTGGTCATAAGAACATCCTATGTGCTCATACAAACCCTAATGCTTGGATCTAGGTTTCTCTATTGTACATGCAAGTTATCCAAGACTATAAACCCTAATTCTAGCATTCAAGTAATCATATTAACATGAGAATAGGTTTAAGATCATACCTTGATTGTTATGTAGCAATAACAATATCAATTCCTCCTTGTATTGACTTTAGAAAGCTTAGAGTCACAAATGTCACTCCTCTAATGGTTCACAAACACCAAGAGCAAGAGGATGAAAAGGTGAGAGGATGGAGGCTGCCCAAAAACGTGTGAAACCCTAGAAGGATGC